>NC_092825.1:69071476-69125865 GCF_039878825.1 Excalfactoria chinensis | reverse complement strand
TAGCACAGTTTGTACCTGCTGTGCCTGCACAGTACAGAAGTTCTTCCTGGTGTTCAGAAGGAACCTCCCATGTACTGTTTGTGCCCACTGCCTCTGGTCCCTGCAGTGAACATGCTTGAAAAGAGCCTTGCTCCATCCAGTTTGCACCCCACCTTCACATAATTGTCCACATCAATGAAAATCTTCCTGAGTCTCCTCATCTCCAGGATGCACAGTTGCAGTTTCTCCATCCTTTCCTTATAGATGAGATGCCCCAGTGCCTTAGTCATCCATTTTTTGTTAATTCACGGTCGTAGAGGTATTTTAATGAGGGTCTCCATGTGTAAAACATGTCAGACAATGTGTGAATCAGTCATACCTACCACAAGAAAAACGACAGATTGAAAGAGAATAGCTGGGAGAGTCAGCACCTTCTTCATCTATCTAAACTTACGAGAGTCAAAATACTCACATATCTGTGATTTTTCTTATATCCTGCCATGGCTGAGTGTAATCTCACGCATGTGCATCCCTCCCCATCATTTCTTCTGTACCAGCATGGTTGCTGGCCTACGTGGCAATTCAGTACTAGGTCTAGTATGTGGTCTGTATAGATATGCCAGGGTTAATGGCCCTATGTCATTACAGCTGTAGTGCCTGACAACTGGTGGGACTCCAGACTCCTGAGTCCCACAACATGCTTTCGCTTTTCACTTGTAGCACTTCCTTTCCGATGGCAGAAAAACCCACTTGTCACCTGTCTTTTGATACTGCATCTCCCACACAGAATTTGGAAACCTGACTGCTCTTTTGGTTCTCTTCTTGGAGTAGCTGTGGCTGAGACAGACACAAAATCCCAGGGTGGCAGAAACTTTGCCATGTTGCACTTCTTTGCCAAGCTATCAAATTGCTGTTGTAGACATTGGCAAGAGTCCCTACAACAGTGCTTGCCAGAGGCTCCTGAATGGTTGTCACAGAATGAGGATGCCCCTCAAGATCATCAGATTTGTGATCCAAAAAGCCAAGCCATATAAAATGTATCAGCTTCTTTGCTGCAGATGTACTTGCCAGCAATGAGTGCACAGCCTCCTTCCTCTCCCAGCAGGTCTGCAAGTGTAGCCCAAACTTAGCATTATCTCTCTCCTTTGGCAGACATTTCCAGTTTGTATGCTTGAGGGGCACAGGAAGTGTGGAGCAACTTGTAATTGGTGATTGTGGTTTTTCAGTGCAATGTAGAGAATATCCCTATGAAAATTTCTGTTGAAGTTCAGTTGCCTTGAAGAATCCACTCCCAAATGTCCTTTAATTCATGAAGTATAAAGAATACATACAGGCTTTGTAAATAAGGCTTTAGGTTTTTTATGGTAATGCTAACTTCCAGCTATCAGCACTATTAACTACAGAATGGAAAAGCTACTAGTTTTCAGTGCTATCCGTTAAAATTTAGAAAGAAACTTAAGTTTATTGAAAAAGCCTGCCAAAAGGGTCTTATCTCTTGAGACTACTGAAGTTCTTAAAGTACAGCTGTAAGTTATTCTCACTTGGTTTGACAATTGAAATAATCATGGACCATAAATACCTTTGTTTTGATGCTTCTTGTCAAGCTTTGATTGATCTTTGGGCCATTTACATGTTCATGAACAAAGACTGGCAAATTAAAGACCAGCACATCACTCAGCCTGGAAACAAGCTGGTCTTTATATGACTACAGTGTGAAGATCCTTTTTGGTTGAAGGAAGTGCTGTAAGATAGGATGTCCTCCTTTGAGACTTTTAGAAACCCTAGCAAACTGAGTAGATTAAGGTAAGAATATTCCGCACTTGGAAACCAGTTTTGTTTTTTCTATGAATTTTCTAGTTCTAAAGGTAATGTTTTTTATTTTGTTCCTGCATATGATGTGGAGAGGGAGAGTTAATTCCATACACCAGCATTCCCTGGCATCTAGAAAGAAAACAGCAAGTGCAGTGGCCAACCACAGGAGTTTTCAAGAAACAGACAGCTGTAAATGATGTCTGAAAGGCAGATATCAAGAATGGCTGAATACAAATCAATATCACCGAATATAAGGGATGTTAAAAAAATGATTCTTTTGGTATCATGATTTATTCATTAACCCAAATTCAAGACATACTCAAGGCTCAGCAGCAGACTTAGAAACAGAACTTGAGAGGCAAAAGCTGGGATTTGTATCATTTCCCAAACTTCAGATGCTGGCTTTGCTCCTTCCTCACCAGCCTCCCAAATCTTCTAATGTAGAATACAGACTCAAGCACATTTCTTTTATCAGGCCTAAATGGACGTAGCTGAAACATACCCAAGTGGAGTGCAAAGTCCTTTACTATCACAGAGATAGGGTAGTATTTAGCTTTTAAAGAGAAGCATGTGTACAAAATAGAAAGCTCCAGATTAATTGTATAACCTCAAGAAATCCAAGTTGAGTATCTGTCCTTTCCCCTGTCTTTCATCCCCTCTATATCTTACCTGCATGGGACTGTAAGGATGAAGTCTGTCCAGCACAGCGTCCCCATGTGATCTTGCACTTGGACTTCATATTCAAAAGGGAAGAGTGTCCCTAATTTTGAATTATACCGTCTAATGTCTTCTGAAAATATGCATCCCCTGTAATACTTTCATCATTCACTGAGCCCTTGGCAGGATTTTTGCACCTTCATTCTACTCTGACTGGGTGTTCTGTGAAAAACATTAAAACTCAAAGGCTTCTGAAAAGACTTTACTCAAGTTAACATTATATTTTTTAATATTTAAATGAAGGAACACTTACACACTTCGACAAGTCATAAAATAAGAGGGTAGGAGCAGGATTCTGGATGTGATATTTAGGTTTCTACAGAAGCTGGACACTATTACTGAATTTTTACATCTACAAAGAACTGTTTTTAAAGTTGGAGGCAAAGAAGCATTTCTGAGTAGTAGTAGTTGTTGGGTTTTTTAATTTCATTGTGTATGGTGTCCTCCAGGTGCACAGTTCTGAAGGTTCTTATTTGGAAACAGTAAACAGAAAAGACAAGAAATAATACAGTCCATTGATAGTAAAAAAAAAAAAAAAAAAAAAAAAAAAAAAAAAAAAAAAAAAAAAAAATATCTTAAAATAGGACTCAGACTGGCAAGAATTAATTTCATGGTTGATCAAGTTTGACTTAACTCATGCTTGAAGTGTAGTATCCACTGCATTTTCATGAAGGTAATCTGTAACACTGGATCATCCTCTCCCAAAAAATAAACATCTGGATAGAAGTTCTGCTTCAGGGTGCCTCACACAACCCAAGTTCAGTATAGCTATGTTCAGTAATCTCACCAACTGATACCTCTGTTTGGATAACAAAAGTTTTACCAGGTGTCTAAAGAATTTATGTTTTCCTTTCTCTAAAGTATCCTCATTCTGGGCAGTCCCTTAAGCCTTTTTCTTTTGTTTTGTTTTGTTTTTTTTCTATTTTTTCAGTGCAGTGCTAATAGGCTCTGAAATCCTGATAGTTCGGTTTGTATAACAGGGCACTTGTGCAGTTCAACTTAAGTGCAGATTAAAGAGAAAAGTAATCAGATTCAGCATCACTTTTTTAATTGATTCCTTGCGCGTTTCTCGCACAAATCTGGGAGGTGATGCTGTCTGACAGACGTAGAATTGGAAGAATCCTCTTCCTTCTGGATAACTAAATTATCCAGTGAAGAGATCAGTCAATTAAATTTTAGGAATGGAACCATAATGTTATGAACCATAAGTTCATAAGGTTCAGAAATATGAGAGTGCCTTTTCTTCCAGCTTTGATTTAACAGCTCTCATCAGTTATTCCTTCTCCCTGTGTAGGTAATAAATGGATATTCCTGGTGTTTGAACTTACAAAACAAAAGCCAGTTAAGGCTGTGGACAAGTATCTTCTTCCAACAACTGTTCCAATCTGAAGAGATTAATGCCTCTGACTAATTTTCATCATTCCCATTGCCCTAAATATTGGCCCATCCCTGTATGTGGCTATGCTACTTAGATGAACACTTTCCAGCTAGCTGAAGGTTAAGAAATATACACGCTGTAGTGGGGCAGTGATAAAGAGTTAGGGAAATGCAAAATGTAATACTCTTCATCCAAAAGAAGATGAGTTGCCACAGTATACCTGAGTCTTTTGTTCTTTTCTTCCACTAAGAACCTTCCAGTTTCTCTGGTCTGACAGAAAACAGTTGAGCAGTGGATGCTAACATGTATTTTCATTTTCACTGGCCTGCTAGAAAGAATTAAAACTTCTAGTATAAATGCTTTCAAGTAATCAGTTGATGGACTAGGCAAGCTGGCATAAGAGATCTAAGATGGTATTATAACTGAGGATTGGGCAAGTGGGAAGGCCTGAAGGGACTAAAGAGTCCTGCTCCTGGAACTGGCTCTGCCATTGGTTGTAAACTGGGTTTTGCATGCCATGTTCTTGTGTAAGAAGAGCTGGTGCCTGTCCCATGCAATTTACCACTTAGCAGTCGTCTTAAGTAGTTTATGCTGATCAGCCTGTTTTATACCTTAACTTCAGTTTAGAAGGCCAATTCTGTGCTTGTTCAAGGGTCTCCTCCCTTAAAAAAACACTATTAAAAAAATAAATAAAAAAGTTTTGCAGTGCACTCAGACCTATATCCAAATATTTGTGCACTCAGACCAAATATCCAAATATTTGTTCTTTGAATGCATTCTCATGAGCCAGAAATGAACTTCCCCAAATACATGACTAATAGCAGTCCATGTGGGTGTGGATTTGCTGTGGTCAGGCACATGCACGCCCACAAGCTCACACATTCGTACAAGCACATAAGCCTGGTAATTGTTTGCATATTTAGTTGTAGAATTGTTGGCATTGGATGTTCTGCTAATTTTTTTAACTGCAAATACATTTGGGTCAGATTAACAGAGGCAGTCAAGGAACCATATCAATTTCTCAGCCCTACGACATCTGGTTTTACATTTACTTGGAGCAGAAATGAAACAGATTTGCAGGCTTCTGTTTAGTGAACATCCGACATAAAACTGTATTACCAGCAATCCTACAGATAACCGAACAGGGACACCTTACGTCAAGAGACAGATGGGTTACTAGAGCTATCTCAGAGAAGTTGCAGAGTGCTGGGGAGTTAATCCAGAGAGTAGCTCTTGCTTGTTAGCCTCTCATTTTCATGGGCATTAAGTTTGCTTTAAAAACACGTAAATGTTCTCTATTCATATTGCAAAATGAGTAACTTTTAAAATGGCCAAAATTTTCTGTCATTTGCAAAATGACTGTTTCAGACTGTCATGTTGTAAAATTACTGCTTCATTAATTTCTGGGAAAAAAATGGCATAATTTTTCTACATACATATTTCTACTAAACCATACAGTCACTTACATCAGTCATTTCGCACAATGAACACAAATCTTGATTTATAACTGTGAAATATATTATGTGACCTTTTGAACTCTTAGGAGGGGTACTAGGTAGTAATTTTGGACACTTCAACAGCACAGTTCAGAGTACTGCAATTGCTGGAAAACATAATTTTTTGTCTGAATTCTCATCCAAAAGCATAAGCAATACTTCCCTTTTTGTATTTAGTGTACAGCAACTTCCTGGAACAAGCTACAACTTATGGCATCCCATCAGAATACCTTGTGGTGTTGTAGAGCTTGGGAATCTGGGGACACTGGAAAGGGAAGTTAAACCCTGCACGAATGTATCCAATGATCCCATTGCCCCCATTTGTCTTAGACCCAAGCTTATTCTTCAGAGAAGAGAAGGCTGTTACCTTACCTACAAACTCAATGGCATGGCCTCTCATAGGTAATTCTGATGCTCCTAGCAGCACTAGACTGTAATGCCAAGTCTCATAAGACTGTCTGCAATCCTAGCAATTTGATAAATGTTCATATATGTAATGTGGTTGTGCCTATGATAACTTCTAGCCTGTCAGGTTATAATGGAAACACTTCTGATGCCTCAGGTTGCCCATGATTCTAGTCAGTCACAGAGTCCTGAAACTTGTAGTCACAGATTTCAAAATATGATTACACCTTTATTTCTGTGTGTGTACATTAATGTATACACACTGTTTTCACACCCACCCAGAGTACAAGCCTGAACAGAAGACTGTCCTGGCCAAGTATGGACTAAGCAAATATCCCTTACTGCAACTGAAGTAATTTAATATCTGAGATATTTAATCCAGCTGGTAATATTTTCATCCCAACTTTGCTGTCTGTACTTTTTTTAAATTCTTCATGGTACTGGAAGGAGGGGGAGAAGAAGAAATTATTTTACACATTCTAAGCAACCATAATAACTAGCAACCATAACTAGCAGTTATTCTGCTCAGCATGAGTTTTCAGCACAATGTTGGAGTTACAGTGTTCTTTTCTTGTGTGGGTTTTGCCCCTAAAAAATTCAAGGTGTATAAAGCTGTATATATGTGACAGTTTGAGAAGGGGAAAATACTAATCTTTAAAGAACTATGTAAATGTATTTCAAATTGCTTCATCTTTTGAGATCCAAATTACCTTTGAGTTTACCTCTCAAACTTGGGTCAAAGTTTACTGCAGTCCTGATGGACATTCTTTTCCCTTTCACCTTTCAAAGTAAGGGTCTCACAGTGACTCAGTAGTGTTGAGGGTGTTGAGGGTGTCCCCTTCTTTTACCCCACAACACAACCCTCCCACACCAGTCATAGGTAGATGAACATTGCTCTCTGCATTTCTTCAGGCACACAAGGACAGTTTTTCAGACCCAGCATGAAAATATTTGTGCTGGATTACTGGCTCTGGATGGCCCTTCCTGAGAACTATCTGACATGCCTTTGTCCAGCAGATACTTGGTGCTGTACTGAACACTTGAAGGTGGTGGCATTTTCTTGAGGGCTTGATTTGATTTAAGGGCATATGACATCTGTCCATCAACTTCAGTGGGATTTTGATCAGGATAGGTGAAGAAATAATGTCATAATCTGGAAATGCACATTAATATCCATTGTTGAGCAAATATTTCCATATAGAATATGCTTCAGACGTGTCACCTCTCAGCTGCAGTTATCTCAGTAGGCAGTTTCACACCTTGCCACATAAATGCATGGAGTCACATGGCTCTCAAGATGTTAAACAGTAGTTGTTTACATTTTTACTTTTAATTGCTTTCAAAAGTAGTTTTTAAAAAAAAAAATAAAAATTGTGCATTGAATTTTCCTTTAGTTTGGAAGAAAAGAATTCACCTTTTGCTTTTTCAACAACCATGTAGGCATTGAAATAGAGCTGTCCACAAGCTATACAAAAATAGATACATATATATATAGCTTCTCTTCTCCCCACAAAAAACAGGAAGGAAATAGGAAAAAAACAGTATTCTATTTTTGCAGTTGAAAGGAGACACATTAGGCTCTCTGTGGCAGCAGAAGGACCATTAGTTGAGATTATCTATCTCATCTTATATTTTTCCTCCTTTTCACGGGATCTGTTCCTATTGAAACAACAGGAAAATTTTCTTTTTAACTTCTTTAGCTCTGTATCTGTCAGTGTTGTCCTTCTCTGACTATCAAGCCTGTTACAGAGATACTGAAATGAGAGAAGACTGAAGTGAGAAAGATGCCATATGTTATTTGGGTAGAGTAGCTTATTGTCTTACAACAGTTAAAGTGAGTTATGATGGGCTTTTCCCTGATGTTATTTAAAGATGAAACAGCATTCTTCAGAGACAAGCTTTTGCCAACATACAATGTCTAAACCATTAAAAAGTCACATGATTTTATTTCCATTTAACATGTTTTTTTCAAAGCCAAGAGCATTGTAACAACCAAGCACATAGCTCAGAATAATTGTTCTAGCATTCTTTGCATTTTGGTGCACACTTAAATAAGCATTGACAGATATTACAAGTAGTTGTCAAAAAGATAAGAAAAGGAAGTTAGTTCAGCAACAAAGAATAAATCTCTTATATTTTAACAACATAAAGGAGTCAGAGGCAAAGACAATACTCTGCTTCTCTTCAGTGGATGGAATCACTGAAGGATTGCCAGTGTCATATAGTTAAAGATTTATCTTCTGACACATGAGTAAGAGTCCAGCAGGTAGGTTTACTAATTAAGGAAGATAATTAAAAGGGATCCTCAGTAACTCCAATTTGGCAGAGCAATTTTTTATGCATGGACCAAAGCAATGCCCCGAGACTATAAAGACATCAGGTTCCTCTGAACATCCATGAAAGGTGCAGGAGTTCCTCAAGCTTGGACCACAAAAACCCTCAGGACCTCCTTTATAAATTCAGTAAAAAATAGCATGAAAGTTCCTGTTTTCACAATTTCACTGAATTTTAGATTAAAAGCAAAAGAAGTGTCACAAAAGGAGAGTCTTGGCACCACAGGAGGAGGTGCCTTGGGATTCGTTATCTTCCATTTGATGTTGCAAAGGACAGAATAAAAGCACATAGGAACAAAATCCCTGCAAATTTGTGCATTAAGACTGCCTCTAGAACTACCTGAGTCCTTCTAAACCACATCTTCCATAGTCTTTTAACTCTATGTGAGTTTCTAGTTTTGACTGAAACCCTTACACAAAATAAAACAGGACAGTAGAGGGAAGAGTGCCTGTGCTCTTCCATTCAACACAGGGAAGTAGTAGTTGCTTGTTTGAAGTTAGAAGCATATGCATTGTAACAATGAACATAAACTACATATTTTTTAAAGGCTTTCTACATTAGTTTAGTCCATTCTTAAGTCATAACTGAGAGTTTATGTTCATTTTTTTTTCTTTGCCTTTTCTGCCGTGTCAGATTTGAAAAGGCACAAAAAGGACTGTTGCATCATTTTTATAGATCATGCTAAGTTCATATCAGGCAAATGTGTAAATCTAGCACTTGGCATAGTAGCCTGTACTTTGAGCGAACCACATGCCATAGGTGTGTTCAAGTGAAAATACTGTGTTGATTTTGGACACTTTATCCTTATATTGATGCATTTTGGCCTGTGTGGGCTGGAAGAGAAAGCAATGATCTGAATAGCCAAGCATGAATCTCAGTTAAAACATTTACACAGCTGAGACCAGGAACCTCTCCTGTGCATAGAAACTGTGAAATGCTTCCTAATGTATCACTACCTGAATGAGCAGTGTGAGGGAAGACTGGTTTAGCAAACTGCATTTAGAAAGAACGGAGAGACATTTCCACTGCCATCACTGGAGCTCTGTTTTTTTTCTTCCTCCCTTTGTTGAAATTGTCATCTATAAAAGGAGAACAAAAATGATAATAAAATGTTGTGAATAAAGCACTAAGTTTTGAATATAGTGATAGAATTGCTTCAGTAATTAATGTTTTGTCCACTTTCTTCTTGACAGAAGATTTCGTATGTGTGTATGTTTATACACACATACCTATGTGTGTACATATGTACATGTATTCATAGACACACACATACTATTATAAGTATTAGGTCAGTGCACTTCAAACTACCCCCTAGAAATGAGTCTACAGGAAGACAGAACCTCTCAGTAGACATCTCCTGGGCCTCATACAGCATTTGGTAAGCCTGACATGTTTTGGCAAAAGGAAATGGCAACCCAAATGCTCACACAAATACTGGGGCTATGCGTGTTCTCTGCAGTGCCCTCAGAGAGGCTGCAGGAAGTATTAGGACAGCTTTTTACTCTCAGTTGGCATGGATTCTGTGGAAACAAAGGCAGCTGTAAACTTTTAAGACTTCAATTTTGTGGAAGGCAAACTCTCTTTACAGAGAAAAAGATTCACAGAGATAAAAGAAGTCATCACCAGCTCCCAGCTGGGCATAGAGCTATTGGCCACAACTCTTTGTCTGCAATTATTTCCTTATCCACTTAATAGTCCACCCTTGGGACCCATATCTGTCTAATTTAGAGATAAGGATGTAGTGCAGGACCATTCTGAAGACCTTGCAGAAGTCCAGGTAGACAACAACAGTTGCTCTTCCTTTGTCTGCCAGTGCTGTCACTCTATCATAGAAGGCCACCAGATTGGTGACTGGATTGTTATTTGAAAATTCAACCTTTTTTCTCTCTTGCAATTTTTTATCCCTAACAAAATACCAAGTTCTGAGGTAACACCATTTCAAAGTGCTAGCTACAAAGTCACTGGTACAACTTCCTAAAATGAATATGAAGGTCCTCCTCCCAGGTACCTATGAAGAGCAGCCTTTCTTAGAAAAGAAGGCAAAAAAAGAAAGAAGAAAAAGAAATGATTGCTACTCAAGCTTCTACCTCTACCGGAAAATGGAAAGAAGAAAAGAAGACCTATTGGGAAAAGGTCATGCTGCTTCATAAACTATTGAGCATCTTCAAAATACAGTCTGTTAAGAGATTTTCTTTTTAGAACCAGTCAAGGAAATGAGAACAGAAGTGTGTTAAAATACACTGTGTGATTCCTTAAATTCAAACTGAATATAAGTGTGTCTTGGTTTGGGATTTTTTGCAAATTTTTCTAGAATCACAGAATCATTCAGGTTGGAAAAGACCTCTAAGATCATCTATTCCAACCACCCACCAAGAAGCAATACTACCCACTAAAATTGTCCCTAGGTACCATGCCTCAAACACCTCCAGAGACAGTGGCTGCACCACTTCCTGGGCAATCTGTTCCATTTTGTTACAATGCATAAATCTTATCATTCTTAAACTGTCATAACTCTTCTCAAAATACTGTGCATAAGAACTTAGATACTTCTCTGCTTTCAAAATTTAATGTAACATTGTGTTGTTTTTCTTGCAAATTCAAAAATCAAATTCACACTTCACACCATGAAGGGTAAGTTCTGAATGTGCATCTGGTCTTTTAGTCTACATAATAAATCCCAACATCTGTACAATAAGTAAAGATAAACGTACACAGCAAGAAAGTGATCATTACTGTATTTTGATATTACTATACATGAAAAGAGCACAAAGAATGCTTGGGATACAGTGATACAATATTGCTACAGAATTTCAGAAGACAAATCCATGAAATACCTGCAGCCAACTCTGATATTGCTCAGATTCTTCCTGTTTGCAGTAGACATTGTGTTAGTGCAGGGTTCAGAGTGGATTTGGCTGTTACCTTCCTCTGTTTGGCAAATTTCTGCCTACCTGGGAAGCTCCTGTTATGAAAGAAATAGTCATGGCTGATGAGTCAGCTCTTCTGCTCTTGTGGCTGGTGGGATCAAAGGAGCAGGAAGTTTGCACACTGTGAATGACACAACACAATGCAAAGGCTCTTCTCCTTAATATAGTGAGCCACTAAAAATACATGAGTGTGATAACAACTCCAGCAAGTAGCTGGCATACACAAATCTAAAAATACGGGTCCTATTCTCTTGCTAGAGGATACCAATAACGTCAGTGGGACCCCACTTATAGATAGTAGGAAGTCTAAAGGAGTTACTCACATCCTGCATGAATCCATATCTCTTTGAAATCCACAGCCATTCCTTTAGATCATAACTTTTTATTTACCAGTCTGTGACATTCAACTTGTTTATACTTAACCATTCTCATTTAACTCATGCTTTTCCTTAAGAGAAATCATTGGAGAGTGATTTAAGTTTTTATTAAAGTAAATGTAAAAGCTTAGGAATCTATGGGAGTAAAGCCCTAGGACACTTCTAGTTCCTCACCAGCAGACCATCATCTCTAAGTACTGCTATTATTTAATTTAGGTTCAGGACTGTTTTTCACTGTGTTTTCTTTGCATAGAGATGTTTTGAGATTGTTTTCACAGAATCACAGAATCCTCCTGGACAACATGCTCGATCACATAAAAAATGAGCATGTGATCCAAGACAGCCAGCACGGCTTCACCAGGGGAAGGTCATGCTTAACTAATCTTGTGGCCTTCTATGATGGAGTGACAGCGATGGTGGACAAAGGGAAGGCGACCGATGTCATTTACCTGGACCTGAGCAAGGCCTTTGACATGGTCCCCCACCACATTCTCATCTCCAAATTGGAGGGAAGTGGATTTGATGGGTGGACAACTCGATGGATAAGCAATTGGTTGAAAGGCCGCAGACAGAGGGTGGTGGTCAATGGCTCTATGTCCAGGTGGAGGCCGGTAATGAGCGGTGTCTCCCAAGGGTCTGTCTTGGGACTGGTGCTCTTTAACATCTTTATTAATGACATCGATGAGGGAATGGAGTGCACCCTCAGCAAGTTTGCTGTCGACACCAAGCTGAGTGGTGCGGTTGATACAGTGGAAGGAAGGGATGCCATCCAGTGGGACCTCGACAGGCTGGAAAGCTGGGCTCGGGTGAACCTAATGAGGTTCAACACGGCAAAGTGCAAGGTTTTGCACTTGGGCTGGAAGAACCCCAGGCACCTGTACAGGCTGGGAGGAGTGGTCCATGAGAGCAGCTCGGCAGAGAAGGACCTGGGGGTCCTGATGGACGAGAGATTCAACATGAGCCAGCAGTGCGCTCTGGCAGCTCGGAAGGCAAATGGGATCCTGGGCTCCATCAGGAGAGGGGTGGTCAGCAGGGATAGGGAGGTGATTGTCCCTCTCTACTCAGCTCTTGTGAGGCCCCATCTGGAGTACTGTGTCCAGGTGTGGAGCACTCAGTACAAGAAGGACATAGAGATTTTGGAAAGGGTCCAGAGGAGGGCCACAAAGATGATCAGGGGACTGGAGCACTTCCCCTATGAGGACAGGCTGAGGGAGTTAGGCTTGTTCAGCCTGGAGAAGAGAAGGCTGCGGGGTGACCTCATTGCAGCCATTCAATACCTGAAGGGAACCTACACCCAAGAGGGGATTAAACTCTTTGAAAGGGCAGACAATAGCAGGACTAGGGGAAATGGATCCAAGTTGAAGGAGGGAAGATTTAGGTTGGATGTTAGGGGGAAGTTCTTTACTAGGAGAGTGGTTAGGCCCTCGAACAGGCTGCCCAGGGAGGTTGTGGATGCCCTGTCCTTGGAGGTGTTCAAGGCCAGGTTGGACGGGGCCCTGGGCAACCTGATCTAGTGGGTGTGTATGTTTGGTGGCCCTGCTAGGCAGGGGGATTGGAACTACATGATTCTTGAGGTCCCTTCCAACCCCAGTCATTCTGTGATTCTGTGATTCTGTGACTCAGTTTCTGGCCAGTAATATTTTTCAAGCAATTATGGCTGAATTAAGTTTAGGTTACACTGCTGCATCAGGAGTCAAGATGTCATTTATTGTCATGACAACAGCAACAGCCACTAAACCATAATTCTTTTCTTACACCACATCTCTATGTTTACTATTACTATTGGGGTATTATACATATCATGGCAGTAGAATTTGCCTTGGTTTATTTACATATAGCCAGAACTTTCTGTTATACTTTGGTAAATCTTCTGCTCAGTGTTTTCTATTGGACTGAAATGATAAACAGTGAGTAGCAACTCACTAGGATGTGTACATTACTGACAAAATTCTGGGTAGTAATGAACGAAGTTTTCTTTCCAGTGCTCTTACTTCTCTCTCTCTCTCTCTTTTTTTAATGGAATATTGAAATAAATGGTTTCAAAAAGAATTTGAGGACTAGTCTCCCCATGTAGATGTGACTCAGATATCTAACTTACATTGAAATAAATTCCACAAATACCAGGTCTGCTACTCATCAGCTTGTAATATGTCTGTGTCCTTCATCAGAGTGACTGCATGCTCAATTAAAACATGAAATTAAAACTGGTCAAAACAGAGAAAGTATTATATGTCACTATAACCACTGAGGGCAGGTAAACTCATTAAGACACGGCTATCATTAGGAGGCGGGAAAGAAAAGACAGTGGAACACACTGATATGTCAACATGGTAACGAAATTATACTGGCCTTGGTAGACTACATAAGTGTTTGCTTATTTGAAGTACATTCAGATGTTGTCACAGGTCTTTGTGTTTTGCTCTTACACAGCACTTCTACAACCTCGCAAACCTTTGAACAAAGTTCAGATTACATCTCTCCACTGTTCTGTAGCAATATTAGATTCATTTTTGTTTTAATTCTTATTTCTGAAAATTATTTGATGTGTGTCTTCTTGATCAGTTTCATTAAGAGCAAAGCAGGGTGTGTATAAATACATAAACCTGTTTATTTCAAGATACTTTTTTCTGTACTGCATCTAGTCAATGGTTTGGCTTTACAATTTAGAGAATAAAAACAGGGATAGGCACTGGATCAATCATAAAATGGTGTGGAAGGAGTGGGCTTCCCATTATTTGTATTCTTGATTCAATCAATTGCTAAGTTCCAAACAGTAAAAATAAATAGATAGGTAAAGCCATGATCATTCTTTTAAAACATCTAATTTGAAAAGTTTTACCTCCATATTTTATTTATAATTTATATCTTACAATCCTTTTCACAGTCACACAAAGTTTGAATTTGGAAATGTCAAGTTTGTGTATTACTATTTTCATATGGTGATTTCTATCTTCATCCCACATGGACACTTACTTTCTTGAAGAAACCATCAATATCTCTGAGTTCAAAGGATGTTAATTTTATCTGTTCATTCCTGGGAACATAACCTCAGATTACAGATAAAGGAAGTGTCTTGGATTTATCAGTATTCCATATCATGACATCATGTGGCAAGCTGTTTAGCCAGAAAGATATCAAGATGATTTCTGCTATGTCTTATTGGGGTTTCAATCAAAATTAATACACTTCACAACTCTGGATGAAATGGAAAAAAAAAAAATAAAATACTATAAAGAAAGGACACGAGAGACTTAGATTGTGTTCTCTTTCTTTAGCAGCTACCTTCAGGCACAGATTTAGAGAAATGAGAAAGAGGAGCTGAGACCTTCAACCCCATCCACATCAAACACTGTATGTATTCCAGAATCACATGTACAGATCTGAGAAAGACACAACTTTCATCTTCATTATGCTCCATGTAGGACCCCCAAAGAGACAAATCCTTGCATTTTAGGCTTGTTCTGACATGGTTCCCTTTTACATTATTTGGACATTGTCTAAATTTACAGTGCAGGTGACTGAGCACTGACATAGGTGGCCCAGAGAGGCTGTGGAAATCTTCAAAAGCCACCTGGATGTGAGCTTGGGCAGCCTAGTCTTGGTGGTCCTGCTAGAGCAGGGGTTGAACCAGATGAACCAAAGACTCCATTCTGTGATTCTGTGATTCAGATCGTGGATGTCCAGAGTCTCTGAGAAATTTGTCCCTTCCCCTGATTTTGTTTCCAACCTAAGAAACTGTTGAGTGCTGTCTCCAAACTTCTAGATGTGCCATCCAAGCAGTTGTAATACCTAATCCTCCAGGTTCTGCCATCTTAACCATCAGACCACTGCCAGCATCCCCAAATTCACCAAGAGCTTAAAAAGTATTAGTGAAAGCTTGACTACAACATGCGAGTCTGATCCCCATCAATTTCAGCAGATAGAAGAAATAGAGAAGGCTCAGAGAACAGCAAGGATGAGCAGAAGTGTGTGCTGTTTCACCTCATGAGCAGCATGGACCAGGAGCCCTTCACATGGAAAATACACAATTGAGGTAAGGCATGGTGGAAGTTCTAAATTACTAAATGGAAGCAGAGAGACTAGATAAACATTAGTCACTAAGTGTTACACAAATAACAGGGTGCAAATAGTCATTATCATTTTGGGGGGAAAAAAAGCTCTGTGTTTCATTAGGCATCATATAGTAACTGCCATGGGTCAGTGATGAGAATGGTACTCTAATAGGTTCAAAAGACACTGGACAAACTCATGCCAGAAAGCTGTATCAGTAGGACATGACTGACCATATTAAACTTCCAATTCAGGAAGTCACTGAGAAGCTGAATACTCAACATGAGGGGTTAAACAAGGAAATCCATCATGTCACACATCCTCAGTTTTCTATTCTCCTGTAAACATCTGCTGATGACTGCTGCTGCAGATGTGCTAGGTGGCCACTCATTTCTGTATTGCAGCCCTCCTTTCTCTGTGGTACATCTTCTATCTTCAAAAGGATCATCTTTAAAATTTTTCTCATGCTAGACAGGAGTTTGAAACAGACTGTTACAAAAAGGCCTGTGATGCATTATTCTTAAAATCAGAATGAAGTCTGCACAGATCTGAGTAAATTAAGACACATTTGCTAGTAAGACAGACGCTTTTTCCTCATTGTTTTTTAGAGTTCCTTGTGTATTAAAACAATCCCTTCTCAAGACTTTGGTTTTCTTCAGGTTTATGTGATCTATATGGTCTTCATATGAGTCCTGCAATGGAATTCTCCCAGCTCTATCATGATCCTCTCCTAAAGGTACAACCCTTTTCCATTTCCAACCACATAACACTTCTATCTCTGAAGGCCCTCCTGGAGTTTGCATGCTACTTTGAATACCTTGCCTCTTTGCATCCTTCTTGGGATGAATCCACTTTCTCAAGCCCTTACTCCTCGCAGAGAATTTTCAGTAGAAATGGCACTAACTAGGGTGCAATTTTTCCTTCATATCTCCTGGGCTTGGCACAAACTAAACACAGAAAATTATTAACATAGATTATATTCCAAGGAAGAGTCACCAGCAGCACTGACTGCTCCCTTAACCAGTGTCAGCTTAGATCCTAGTAAATGTCATTGTAATGCTTAAAAGCAGTTCTGAAAAAGAAACTAAAATGTACGCCAGATCCCCCCACAAACTTTAAAACAGAATTATCCCAATACAAATCTAAAGCTTGCCTCATTTACAGCAACAATATGTAATATTTGGGTCTGAGCAGTTGGACCTGATCCAAGCCCTATATATGTAAGAGCCTTTAAACTCACTTCAGTGGAAGAGTAGCCTCAACATTTGGTTACTTTGTGAAGACTGACACTGTGTGCTAAAAAAATAACTTCACCTTTTGTTATAAAGCCAAGCAATTTGAGTGAGAGACTGAATTGGGGCCCTCAATACTGAAAAAAATAACTACAATTCATTGCAAATCTGCTTATTATTTCTAGTGCAAAAATAGACTGGCCCAGCCAATGGGATTAAACACCAATTTCTTGTCAGGTATCTTTTTTATTGTTGTTGTTTTTAAGTAGTTTTCATGTTCTCTTAGTACAGATGAGTTCTAGTAAATATTTGTCATTAAACTAGCTGTAAACCTATTCCTTTCCCATCAAGTATGGCCCGGCTCCAGATGTGCAGAACCAAAATGTTTCAAAAAACAAAGGGGGCCTCAAGCATGACCAAGTAACACACAGAGGACAAAAGGCTTGTTGCATCTTTAACAAGCTGCTACATGTGCCTTCGCTGAATACAGCTATCTTGAATCTCAGGGATGTTTGACTTTGCTGCAGCTGCAAAGAGTCAGAACGAAGAACTACAGGTGAGAAGAAGGTTAAAAAAAAATAGTCTTAATGAAGTTTGAGTGCATTTCTCCTTCCACCATGGGATTCTGGGCTAAAGGTGCAACAGTTGTTGTCTATGCCTGTTCTCCTTCAGGAAGGATAATGGATATGTGCCATCAGCATTATTTTTGCAAAGATCTCTCCCAGGATCCAGTCCTTAGTGTCAGGACAACCTGTGTTTACTAGGAGGGGCCATGGGTTCAAGGCAGGAACTGCAGGAGCCATGGGGCACACAGGGCAGAGAGGTGACATTGCACCCATGGTGCTGACACCAATCCTCCCACACGAGGCAGAGCATGTGTGCTAACAGCAGATCCCCTCACCAAATGCCTCACCACACAATCTGATGTCCAAGAAGCTTTACCCTCCCTACTCTCCCCATCTACTCTTGTTCAGATTACCTTCTGGGGCCAGAAGAGACTCCCAGGGCTTTTTTGGGTGCCTGCAATGTAATTAACAGTAGAATGTGAGTAGCTGTGTCTCAGGGCTAGCATGTATTTTTGAAAGTCAGACCCAAGATACAACCACCTGCCTATGGGACAAAGAAAGACATTATGAACAAAATATCTTGCGAATGAGTAAACAAGCTTGGTAGCTACTTGCGCCAGACATAAACACACATGAGACACCTGGTTCATACATGTGACCAAGGGGTTGTTGCACAGGTATAAAATGTTGTAAGCACCTGTACTTTGTTCTGTACCAGCAACAGAGTCCATGACTCTCCTGCCACAACTGCCCCTCCAGGGCTAGCCTCACTCCTGGCTTGAGCATGGAGAAAAGAACAGTTTGTTCATGATGCAACTGAGCATATTAATGAAACAAAATAATCAGTTTTCACTTCCTTTACTATCAGTACATGACTTGGATACATGAAAGTCATTCGTTGCATGAAAAGGAGAGCAGGGTCAGGGTCTTTTCTCAGTGGTATTTCTCTGTGTTTTCTGGTGACAGTTGTTATGATGCCTTGAAAAGCAGCAAAGGCCAGGTAGAGCCACCAACCCCAACAAATATTATACAAATGTTTGTATAATGTGCAAATGTTTGTTGGATGAACAAAGTGACTGACAGATGAACTTCTAAACACCATTTCCATAAATTACCATTTCTAGGTACACATACAAATTGAGGCAGGAAATGGACTTCCAGAAAATGAAAAAAAGATTTGCTTGCTTATCTCCTTGTATTCTAATGTAATTTGAGTTAAACAAAAGATAACTATGAGCTTTGTTATCTTAATTATTACATACAGACAATATATATATCAAGGATGACAGTACAAGATTAAACAGAACTCTTACTGGTTTGCAAATTATTAATGTAATTCCAGAAATTGACATAATTTCAGTAATATTTTTTCCCTACACACCTGTTCTGAGGACAATTTTGTTCAGACTCATATACCATAATGGGATAAGAAAACATACACAGATAATATTTATCTATTATTTATGTGCTATATCTGTCTGTCCTGAACTTCATTACTGTATGTTTCTTAGCTGAGTGTTTTGGAACTTATCTGACTATATAAATAGTTCCATTTTAAACATACAGTGAAATTAGGGTTCAGTGCAAAGCATGTGGGAATCCATCTACAAGTCTCTATTATGTGGACTTATCTCTCAAACATTTTGTGGAGAAGCTAGCAACAAAATACTGTGATATTCATTAAATGTGTTTTTTTGCAGGAGAACAGCTTCTGCTTTGTCAGTCTTCTTTGTTCTTAAACATTTCGTTCACTGATACTGAGATCACAGTCTTCTAAGTATTTGTTATGGGAAAAATAGAGCTTACTTTCAGCTAGAGTGGAGGAAAATGGGTGGTGAGAAGTGGATAAAAGTGGAAAAAAGCTGCCCATTCTATTAGCAAGTGTGAGAAAGTTCATATTGATTGGAGAAGACTTGCAATTGAAAACTAAATTCTGCCAGTTCTAGTCCTAGAAATGATCCCTTGTAAACCTATACCAAACTAGTAACCAATCCAGACCAACCTAACCCCAATTTTACTTGCAGACTATTTCCTTAGACAAGTTAGACAAGTTCCCACTTTTCAATATTTCGCTTTTTAAATATTATTTCCACTAAAAGGACTAAAACACATCTGATTTTTTTCTGATTATATACACCTGATAGCATTAAACATTTTGATAATGCTTCTTCAATATTCATGGCAGACAGTCCCATCCTCTAGGCTGTAACTCCTTTTGATTTCCTGTGATATTTTTCTGTAATGATCAGGCCCTGTGGTGTTGGCTCATCAGCTGCAACATATTCAGATAAGAAAGATTTGAACTGGTGAAAAGCAGGGAATTATTTAATTGCACAGGTGGCTGGCATAGCAAATAAAAGTTCAGGTGTATATATAAGAACTGCTGCGGAGAGGAGAGGAAGATAAAACAGGAGAGAGGAGAGGAGAGGAGAGGAGAGGAGAGGAGAGGAGAGGAGAGGAGAGGAGAGGAGAGGAGAGGAGAGGAGAGGAGAGGAGAGGAGAGGAGAGGAGAGGAGAGGAGAGGAGAGGAGAGGAGAGGAGAGGAGAGGAGAGGAGAGGAGAGGAGAGGAGAGGAGAGGAGAGGAGAGGAGAGGAGAGGAGAGGAGAGGAGAGGAAGTCTCAGTAGAAGATTCAAAGAGGAATTTAGATGGTTAACTCACATGAATACTGAGATACTACACATTTTCAGTTCAGCAACAGTTTCAAGATCATTGTAAGTATGGAAAAAGTTACTGAGTGAAAGTACGTTCTCAGTATTTTAAGGAACTGAGTTCTCAAGGACTTTCTGTCCACATACAAATTAATAAAAATTTAGCAGAACTTTAATATGAGCTCCCTGTACTGGACATTTGTGTTCCAACATGCACCTGAAGAAACCCCTCATAATATCAGGTAGATATCACATGGGATGAAGGAGATGTTGGGAGACCACTTTAGCAGTGGTTCACAGATAATGGACTATTATGATAGCCAAAGCTAATAGCCTGATGATGCAAAACTGGACCATGGAACTCTCTTAAACAATTATGTACTATCTTAAACAAAAAGTTTAATGGGATAGGAACAGCATGGTATGTCAGAATTTTATAGGATGCCATTAACTCATCCAAGTAGCTGAAGTCCACTGCTTTGTGAAGAATGTCTCCTGACTGAAAGTCTAGACAGAACTAGTGTGAATAAGTAAACCTCATCCCAACACAAACTTTGCATCTCTGAGGCTTGAGCAGTTTCTCAAAAATATATAATTTTGGATAGCTTCTAAACTGAGGTCAAAGACCTAGATGGGAGGGAATCTGCCCAGGGAATATCAGTAAGCAAGCATAATGAAGCCAGATGACATAACATACAGCTTCTATTTTGCTACAGCAATTTTATGCGGCATCAGAAAATTGTTCTGACTTTTGCAATAAAATGTTTTTTGTCCAAATGCTGAACAAAATTATCCAGCCTCTGAGGCAATTTTAAGGTGCCTTTTAGCCACCAAAGCTTCCAGTGTTTCTTTAGAGCATTTTCATTTTCTGAACAGCATAAAAGATGTGACTTATTGATTGTTAAACCTATTTCATAATTTCAGTAACCTCCAGGGGACTGATTAAATTTAAAATACTTTTGCCTATTTTAAAGGAAATCTAATCATGTTTTTAAGTCAGCCTTGGAACACATGATTCTTTATTAACCTAATAAGCCTCCATTATCCCATTCCCAAAGTACTATTCAAGCCCTGCTCGTAGTGTGAAATACTGTGCACTGGTTAATTAGAGCATATTATCTTGCATAAAAATGCTGAATCTTATTCTGCAGAGTCAGTGCTTGGAGAATTTGTTAATACTCTGTATGTACCCAGACTGGTTCTTATCTGAGCCCTGGCATGTGTTAGCAGTGCAATTACCCACTTGCAATTGCTGCCTGCTACTTGGCAAAGGGGACTGCTGAACAGAGGGTTATTTCACTAAAGATAGAAAGTGACTCATTTTGATTACTCAGTCATGTCCTCTCCTACTTATGCATGCACAATGGGAAAGTCTGATGGTACCAGAGAAAAGAGAATCAGCATGTGTTCGAGTCATTCACCATTTAGATGTAGCAAAACCAAAAATCCAACAATTATAACAAGGGGGAGTAATGAGACATTTTGCCTCTGCACATCTAGAAGGCAAATGGGAATTTAAAGGGAAGTGACAAGTTAAAAGTGGCAAGAAGTAAAACATGTTAATAACTCAATTTCATTTTTGTTACCACAGTTGCATCAGCTTGGCTTTTTGGTCTTTCATGAATGAATGTTTTCATTCAAATAACATGTTGCTTTAAATTAGAGTAATGCATTTTATATTAAAAATGTTTTTCATAAAATATAGTCTTCCAAATCTAGCCTAGGAAGACTGACTAGACAGTGCATGTCAGTTAATATTTGTTTAGTTTTATGGTGACTTGGTAACTCCAGTTCCACATTTAGTCCAAGCCAATGGAAGTCTTGCAAGCCTCATAAGCTTTCAGAATTAGGCCTTACTAGAACAATTCTCATGAGAATGCTCACAAGCTATGTCCCATTTTCTACTTGAAATTATATTATCAAATTCAAAATTTTACCAGCACTAAAAAGAGTATCCCTAAAAGGCAAGGAATAAACCATCTACCTCCACAATAATCTTTTGTAACTGACTCACTAAAACATTATTATGCATTTTGAGTCTTCATTACTCTAGTGATGTGCCCTTAATCGAAGGCAACTTTATTTCAAAAGCTGGAGAACTGTTTCCATTAAATGTTTCATTTCATCCCCATAATGTTTAGACTGAAGGTGTCAGTCATTTGAAATTCATGCATATTTGTGGTCATAAATCTGACAGACTTTCTGATAATGACACATTACTGTAGCAAGAACATTTTTAAGGAACATTAAGATGATGCATATTGTGCTTTCCTACCACAAAGCACACAAATTAATCTGTAAAAGAATAATTAATCTCTGTACCACATGATTTTAAAATAAAGCCATTTTTTTCAGCTCTTCTGACATCAGTAGTAGTACATTAAGCAAAACAAATACAGTTTCAAAACCATAAAGTAAAAACGTAGGCATTTCTGAATCAAAATGTTTTCTTAAAAACATCAACCCTGAGTTACCAGGAAAGCCCCCTCACATATGACTGCACCACTGATGCATTCTGACCTTTCATCAATTCACCGTGGCTATCCTGAAACCTTATAAAGTTCATGACTCCCCACTGTTGAAAACTCCCCACAGCTGAGTCCTAGCTCCCTAGTCATATCATGAGGTTTTTTATTCCTCCTTCTTGGCGGGGGGGGGGAAGAAGAAGAAGAAAGAAAAAGGAAAAGTGTGAAATCCTTTTTCTTCTTATCTCTTAGAAGCATTTCCAGTATCTAAACTAGAGAGGCAATAGTGATGAGCAGATGGCAGTGGGCCCCCTGGCAGCTTAGCTGACACCACCAGAGCACGTGGGCTGGAAAGATTTGGACAGAAAGACGAACTCAAGTGTAGTAAAAAGTCTTCTGTTGGGAAATGAAAATTGTTGACCAATAAATTATCTACACTGTTGTAATTTTCATTAAACAAAGCTTTTAATCACTGTTTCAATTTTATATATATATATATATATTTAGTACCTTAGCTAAAAGCTAGTTTTCATTGGAAAAAGGTAACATTTTTTTGTAAATGAGAATATTAAAACATGATCTCAATACAGAGAATGCATCAAATTCTGCCCGAGTATATATATTCAAACATTTCAGAATGAAAATAACACCAGTGATTCTAACTTTTTTCCACAAAATGATTTCCCCATTTTTCAGCCATCTGTAATTATAACAATAACTTGCAGGTGTTTCCTGTTAAAATGGTAACAACTGTGTCTAGGGACAATAAAACTCTTGGGTCAGGCCCATTTATCATATTTAAATTATAACTTTATGTTGCATCCCGTTTACAAGGTAATAATTATACACGGGACTGAACAAACTCTTCTGGTGCCAATCCAGTCTGTTGTGTTACATAGCACTAGCAGGACCAGAGCACAGGGTTGAAAATTTTGGTGGATATGGTAATGAGTAGTAAAAGTTGATTCTCCTCTCTTCATTAAAAAAATAAGATAAAATAAGACACAAAAGAGTTACCGTTTTGCCTAAGCTAAGAAATGGGCTTCGAAAAACTAAACTGCCCCCACAGTGAGCAACCAAATGGTCTTAAAGCCTTCCCTGATGCTAGACTGACTACTCAGTGAAAACACATCTATCTGAATTCTTTAGGGAGGATGTCAGCAGGAGGTGCAAATACCCACACTCATGCAGGTTTTGTCTTTCCTGTTCTCCCTCCTGTCTTCAAACCTTCCAATCAAACTCTTCCAGAATTTGCTTCCGTGCTGGTTAGGGAGGTGGCAAGATATTGGTGTAAAACCTTCCTACATTCTGCCTTGCTTTGTGCTGCGGTTGGAATTTTAAAACGTGCCCTTTCTTTTTTTTCTCTCCTGAGTGAAAACCTAGGAGGTTTAGAAAAAGAACACTGGAGAAGGAAGCTATTGAGCTTGCAAGACCCCTGCTAGACAATTGCACTACAATGGGATTTATTTTTTAATGCAAAGCTCTCCACCTTGCCTCAATATCTTACACTGATGCTGGCCCAAATTTCCTGCACTATCCACAGTGCCAGCTCCCTTTGGCCTGCGCTTTCCACCTCAATTGCTTAACAGTCCACAGAACCTCGTGCAGAGGGACAACAGTAATTCCTTTGTCAAGGTCAAGACTTTGGGGGTTGGGGAAGGAATTTGGCTTGTCCTGCGTACATAGGAAAGTAACGACTTGAGCATGAAGCACACTCTGTGTCATTTACAGGAAAAAAAAGATACTAACATTCAAAAAACCTAGTAAAATAAACTCAGAAACGACCAGTGCATTAGCTTGCATTGTAGCCTTGCTTCAGTGTTTTACTGTTATTTTTTAAGAGAAAAATAAGCCCCAAACTTTTTTTTTTCCCAACATACTGCACAGTATGAGTAATTCAAGAAGAGAATAAAGGCCAGCATTGTATAGCACACTTTCTCATGCGCACACAAACCTCCTTCCAGCTTACTGAAGGAATCAAAGGGTAGAGGGAGTGTCTCCAGTGTTTCATGTAAATGACATCTTTTTTTCTCCAGTTTTAATGCCACCATAAACTCAGTGTGATGAAGCACTGATGAATAATGAGCCCATGACACATCGCACTTTCAGAACGGCTCATACACTTGGCATACGTCAGGCCCCATTTGTGTCAATTTTTTTTTCCCTCACTCAGGCATGGATTTGTAAACACTTTTACCATAACTAAGAAACAGAGTCTTATTTTTTTTGCTTTTCAGAGATGATGCATCAAATGTCCACACAACTAACACTAGTTGTCCTCTATCTGAGCACTAGTGATCACTCACAGAGGTCACTGCTGTGCCTGGGCAGCTGAGGCTTTATTCATTGGAGCTGATTCATCCATTGTCTTTACCTTACCATGCCATACATCTACATGTCATTTTATCTGAAGTAAAGTCCTGATGGTGCTGAGGAGATAAACTGAGATGCCTCTGTAGAAAGACAGTTTCTTATTTATCAGATGACTCAGAGAAAGTTAGATTTCTAACTAGTGTTGTATTAAGAGTGCCCTTTTAGGCATGAATCTGTAACTTCTGGATTTAAAACGTCTATGACATAAACTTCCATGACGAAACTGCTAAGGAAAGAAGCAGTAGACAGTTCACAAGTCACTACATGCTGCCTGAGGGGACAGGGAGCTACAGTGACATAAAGAGAACTAAAACTCAGGTTACAGATCTGCTACAACAGCCACATTTTCATCTACCCTTTCCAGGACAACCTGAGCATCAAGGTCTGTCCTTCTGTATGATCTCAGCTCTCACTGGTCAAAGGGACGATCACAGAGGATTTCTTGGCACAGACCTATTGAGTCTTCCATCTTAATGTCTAGTCCAGCCATTTCACTTCTTTAAAATGTCTTATTGCACATAAAGCTATGCTTCTGGTTTAGCCTCCTCAGAATTTGTGTTGACGATTCAGATCTTAGCAGGTGGGGACATCCCACATGGAGAGGCAGAAGAAAACTTAACAGTGCAACCACAGCTATAGAATAGGGAAGATGTTTTCCCACGAAAGGAGGAGGCTGGACACAGTTAGCAATTTTCAAGTTTGGCAAAATAGTCCATTATGTAGATCAAAAGGCCTGTTTTCTTATTCTTCCATGTAAGAGTACCAGCAACATAAAGAGTTGCACTATAAAGATCATCTGCAATGTCTAGCCCACTGTACAAAGTTTTCTTTCATTTCTAATTTGCCTTTTTCACTTTGCCTACGTTGAGATGAGGCAATTTTTTTAACCTTTTTTTTTTTTCTAATAAGTGTTTGTAAATTCTCAAATATGAAAAAAAAAAAAACAAAACTTCCCCTTACTCCCCAGCAGTGTCCTCAAATTCTGTAACTTAGACTTTAAAAGTATCATAAGGGAAGAGGACATAAGGAAAACATTCCAGTCTTCATTGCTTTGAAAAAAAATGGAAACATCAGTTTAAAAATCAGCTAACATTTTCCCCACAGTTAGGAAGAATTCTGTAATGCTTTCTACAAGGCTGTTTAGTCTGAAAGATGTGTCACCAAATATCCAAGCTGTCAAGAAAATTGTGAAGAAACCTGGATATTGCTGACAAACCATGAATACTTCCTTCTTTTGGAAAGTTATTACTGACCCAAATTTAGTACCACAGATGACACTCATACAAATGAACGGTATTTTTGAATTACATGTTTCTTTCCCTGATTGACAGTCTCTCCATGGGTAAGATAAGCCCCAGTCACTCTGCTCCACTTGAGTTTTTGGGTCATATGCTCTTCTGACACCAGAATGAATCAGTACACTTTATTTCCTAAAAATGCCATTGGGTTCTTTTACCTTGTTCTGAAACCAGCAATATTCTGTTTCATAACAAGACTCCAGAAGATAACTGAGCCAATTTATGATGCTGATAGAAATGAATTCCTCTGGGAATGATTTTTTTCTGGCATGAATAATATTTCCTATGAGTCTTTTCAAGCAAATAATTTATATTTTACAATTTAAAGCTGTATACAAGGCTCATTATTTGCATCTAGAAAAAGATACAGCTAAAAGCATGCTGATAAACTGCTTCTAATCTCTCTGTACCAATCTCCTTCAGCCCCATACAAATCTTCTGGTCAATGATAAATTTGGCAGCTCTGTTTTCAGTATTGGCTCAAACTCAGCTAATATGAATGCTCTTTTTAAACCACAAACAAGAACAACTCCTCCTTTACAAAATACACGGCCACTGTTCACTCCAGGCTGCAAGTGCTTAGGCTGTAAAAGGGTTAAATCCCACTTTTGCACAATCACACTGACTGCTCCCATTTTATTTGCCTCCTTGATACTATGTCAGACACATGCCCACGCTAAAACTACAATACAGTCAGTGTCCAGATCTCTGACAAAGATTAGGCTTTCATCCCTATTATTTGCATTCCACCTAGACATTTTTTTAAATGACTTTTAACAGGGAAAAATAACGGTCATAGTTTGGGAGTGATGGTAATGGAGTCACCATTAAGTAGCTTTTTGAAGGATCTTTAGGATCCAGATGACTTGTGGAACAAACTCTACAACCACAAAGTAGATGTAGAGCAGATACATTTTATTTGGCCATCTGGGTGCAGGAGGGATAACTCCTTCCTAGTCTGCACACTGAAAGCAGGTAAACATCTCTGTTTATAGAGGGAATATATGCATATTCATGGTACCAGGAGTGGTTATTACAATTAATTCTAGAAATTCATTGCAATATTCCACGCCTATTCTGTGCCCCAAACTCCACCCCAAACTAATGACCCCATGTCGTTCCCAATGTTCATGCTCAACTACTCTTACAGTTTTAACAGTCTAACAGATTAGCCCTTTATTCACAGGTTCTGTCTGTTGCTCTGCAGGTATCTACGTGCCTTCAAAAATATGTCCAGTGACTGACATGGGAAATACAATACTATCTACAGAAAATAATGAGGAAAATTCTACATCCACCCCAGAAGCTGTGGCTGTATACTTTCTAAGGAGCAGCAATGAGGTGAAAGAAATACTCTTTTGATCCAATGCAAAGCTTTGTAAGAAGCGTTATCTATATTCACTCTGGACCTTAAGTATTCTTTGGATCTGAATCCAAAACAGAGTGGTTACTTCTCCCTCCACCCCTCCATCTTCCTTCACTCTTTTGTTAGTTGGTTTGCACAGAGCTCCTTCCTGAGTTCTCTTCAACTCTAAGAGACCATTTAGAGAGATTCACATCTCCTCCTGGGCTCCAACCTGGCAGCATGACTTGTCTTAAACAGCTTAAATGAGGGGAAACAAGGAATTTTTTGTACGAGATGTGCCAGTGCTAGAGATAACAATAACAGGTTTTACATCTCCAAGAATCTTTTTCTACATCATCCTCTACTGGACAGCATTTTGTAGGTATATTTTCTTACAGTATTTTCTATTAAAAGTCACTATTTGTCAATGGCTGCAGCAGTATTACACACAAGTAAGTTTTTCTTATATTGTCATTTTGGCAAGAAAACACGTCAGCTGACTGATAAAGGATCACTATGTAGGGGTGACAGTAGTAGCCTTAGAATTTGCCTTTAGACTGTTGGTTTGTGGTGTAAACTTAATTTTTTCATAGAAGATTAGGCAACTCACATATATAGTGAAATAGCCATTGTAATTTCCACAAGGATTTGAAGATGAATTATTGACTGTCTGATCCAAAGTCTGCTGAGACCAGTAAGGGCCCTAAATAATCAAGAACAATAATGATACAAAGAGTACTTTCAACCAATATATTATCCCCTTTTTTTCCTCCATAAAACTGTTTAATCAAGTTTCATTTATGCTTCACAGCATACAAACAAATATACCATGAAGCATTTGTCTCTCTTTTCAAAAGCAGTTTAACAGAATAACATCAAATCATCAGCATCAATCAATCCATTAATTTCAAGAGAGTTATGTAAGGAATTAATTCTGCACTCAAAACCTCAGTAATCTGAGACTGCAGAACAGTGCCCTGTTACTGACTCACAGCTGCAGAGGGAGGGACTAACTTTATGACTGGCAAAGTAGAAGAGAGTGAGTTTCAGCTGTTGTCTGGAATTGCTGAAGGTCTTGGAGCCAAGTCAGAGCTACTGCTACAGCCCGTGCAGGCAAATCTACAAACTAAAGTCTCACCATGTGTTTGAACATCCCTGGTGCAGTATGTGTATATGGTAAAGTCACTGCATAAGTTCCATGTGCTTACATCTCTCTAGGAAATACCAGAGAGAGATAGGGGAGTCCTGCCCTCAACCCTATCCAAAACTGCTCATTTTTAGCTCCTTTCGAAAGCCTAACAAATCATTGGCTTTTGGCTGATGCCCTGGAGCACAAACGCAAGCTAATTGGAGCCAGCACAGATAATGTACAATTGTAACTAGTTTTTAGGTAATGGTCTTCTAGGCTATCTCAGTCTCATGAACAGGTTTTGAATTACGCTTTTCAATTTTAAATAAAGGTGAACCAATGGTCCTGAAGCATTAGCAAACTAGTTAGAATTAATGGGCACTTTGTTGTCATCATTTCTCTTTAACTTGGAAAGCATTAGTAAGGCTGCAAAATCATTTCTCCCTCCTGACACTTTTCTCCATTCTGGTTTGTGCTTGGCTGGATAGGTGCAGCATGCTTTGATCATATTGCATTTCCTTGACTTTTTAGCTCATGAGTACTCTGTAGAACATCAACCTTCACACTCTAATATTGAGTACACTGTGATGTACCTGTAAACAGAGTGAAGACGAAATACCGCTTCTCCTGCTGACAGAACCAAGCAGTTGTTCTGCTTGTGCTTGTTAGATCTTATAAATACATGCTAATAGCCAGTGTTGAAATTGCCTTGTAGTGGAGTGGAAATGCATCACACTAATCTTGGACATACTGAAAGCTGGACATACAGACTGGACTAGAAAAAAACACTTCACTCGTCTGTATTACTGCTCTGATAGTAAGCTCATGGGTGCCCCTGGTGCACTTCCACCAGTAGCCTTTTGGTGAAAACCTCAGAACCCATAAGAGCACAATCCAAGCTGCAGAAAAAAATATGAATGTTAAGAAGAATATCTAATGTAATTTAGAGGCTCAAATGTAGGAAAGGTGAAATCAGCATGTCTTCATTCTTCTCATCAGCACCATTTTTCCTTCCCACTCCTTATGATTATTTACTAATTTGCATCACTTAGGGGAGAATTTGGGGCAATAGTCAGTGACCCCTGAGGGGGATTAATTCTTGGGGGTGTTTTATCAGCTTTCAGCCTGGTTCATTCCTCTTTCCCAACCTCCCCCCCCCCCCCTTCCTTTTTTTCCCCCCAATATTTGGAAAAAAAAAAAAAAAAAAAGGTGTTTTGGCTGGATTTACAACACACAAAGCCCTACAGATTTGGAGGGGGAAAAAAAAAGTCTCAGGTGGTACTTAAGGAATTCCTCATTTCTAAACCTCAGTGGATTAAGGTTTCTGCACTAATGATCTGCGTGAGTGCTTTTGTGCAGAATTCTGAATAACTTTATTGATTACACTGTGTGTAGTACAAATCTCTGGATCCTTATTTTTCTTTTCTTAAAAAAGCCTCAATAAATACGTACAGTACCAGAATGGATTAGAGCATTAACCCTTGCCTTTGCAGACTTACTTGAAATCCAGACAGGATTTCAAAGAAGAGAGCTTTAACAGACAAGATCATGCTTCTCAACAGAAAAAGACATTCCACACAGGGGAAAACAAATAAAATCCCACACCTTTAGAACAGTCATAGATATTTGATAGTTGCTGAGACACAAAGATGGCTACCGAAATCTCACAACCAGTCAATACTATACTGAGATGCTTCGACAGAGATGACTCAGAACTGGGATAGCATTCATAAAGTTGAGAACAGAAGGACTTTACTAAAGTTGAGCGACTCCAGCTGCCATAACGGAAGTTACAGGTGAAAAATGAAGTTATTTGGCAGAATAGTTGGGCCTGACTGAAACAGCAGCACAGTGCCCATAATTTTGTCTTTTCTCTGACAGTCTCCTCAACTATTTTCTTCCTCGCATTTCCCAACACTAGGTTCTTTCACACAAGCGAATAAATGAGAATGAGAGTTCAAGTTTTAGTTTAAAGTAACCTGAAGGACCCAGACCTCACTCTGTTTTTAAAAAGAAAACAGGATTTTTGTCTAAAACCAGACTGTCTCCACCCTGCCTTTCTACCCTCCCTTGTCTTTTCCACCTGTTTATATATTTTCACAGTGGGATAAAACATTCATTCCCTCCAAACCAGGGCTCAGCTGTTAGGAATGGAAAATAATACCAAAGTTTGCAGAGTATTTTTAGCCCAGAGAAAATAAAGCAGTTGCAAATACCATACACCCACCAGCTCCTCCAGCTCATACAGATTTGTGCCCAGAAAGTAAGGAAACCACATGACCAGTCTGAACCCATTGATTTGTTATTCACACCAAGTATTCTGGAGTGATTCACTCAACAATCCCACCTTTTCTTTTTGTTTCTATTTTAAGGTGCCTTCCCCAGAAGTCACATCACCTTGTCTTTTCCTGTCTTCACAGCACTGGTGCTTCACAGCCATACAGGCACTCAATTGGCCTTAGCTCATTACTCGACCACTTTTTGTACAAAATAAATTGCTGTTGACTCTCTAATCAGCAGGTTGCAGATGGGTCTCATGTTTCTCTCTGATCTCACAGATCTCCAGGGATTCGCCTCCTGAAATAAAGGCAGTGCACAAGGAGATACAACACTAAACAGATGACACATATTTTAGATCCACCTAATGGCTGCTTCTGGTTTCCAGACATGCCAAATGCCATTTGTTTTTAACAAATGGCCACACAAGCAGCAGAGATGATATTTTAAAAATGTCTTTGAAATGACTGACTTGCCTCCAATGGTATTTGCAGCATGTGTGCCCCTGACAGTAGCTCTCTGTGCTGTCAAGCTGCTCCAACTGCAGGTAAAAATTAGGAGTTCTGAAAAAGAAACCATAAACTGACAATATGGAGTCACAAAAAAAGCCTGGCCTGGTTGGTGTAAGAGCAAAAAAATAAACAACAACAAAACAGGCTATAGATCTCACCAGCTTCTACAGTTAGGTTTAAGCAAACTTGGGCTGTGAGTTCTAAGTAGAGTTTAATGTCAAACTGTTGTAAGGTAGTGAGTTCTTCATTGCTTCATGAATGGTATAGCATCTTGTATACAAGAGCAACACAGGATGCTGGCAGAGAGGACATTAAAAAAAATAATAAATTAAAAATAAATCAGCTGAAAGGAAGTTATAAATCCTGGAATGCTTTCTATGCTTTTTATGCTTTTTATCTTTCAGTTTTCTGGGTTTCTCCCAAGAAAATCTGAAGATTTTATACAACTGGGTAGGCCATTCCCCACTGTACATTCACATCTCAGACAGCTCTCCCCTAGAGTAACAAAGGGCATTCTAGCTCAGCTTTGCAGCCAGTGTACAGTGGTCATAGTTTAACTATTAAACAGAACAGAACTGAGCCTGTTCTTTTGCAGTGATGCCAATGGACTCAGAACAGTTTCCACCTATCCTTTTATATTTCAAACCAGGAAATTCATATACAATTTATATCTTTAGGATGTTTCTGTGCCCATGTGTTCTCTCAGAGGGCAACATCTGGCACAAAGCTCTAGCTAGTAACATGATAGTACGGATAACTGGGTGTCCTGGCTCAGTCCCATGACATGAGCAGAGGTGCAGTCACTGAGCATAAGGTTTGCCAAGTGTGCCAGACCCATGGCACACATCAAAACATTGGAGCAGAGCACACATACATACAGAGCACACTCATAGGGATCATACTCATTATGAAGGCATCACAGACAGCTCAGACGGGCACTTCTGTCCAAGAAATCCTGGAAAGAAATATGGCAACCCCTCTGGGAGCCACTGAACTCTCCTCCTCCACATCCATTTACTTAGTCATCATCAGCACACTGTTATGGGTTCACTTAGTTGTAGGAGTATTCTCAGCAGACCTCCTTAAAAAGCACTTTCTATTTGAGACTGAAAAGCAGCTGTTGATAATGCTGCCTTAAGCTGGCCATTTTGCTTCTGGCTTCTATAGGTTCTACATGTTCCTGATCCAGGCAGCACAGTAAGCATTTTAACTTCCGTTGTCTTGGATTCTCAGCATTGGCCTAATTGATCTCCCTATAACCAACATTAAGTGTGTTATGTATTCCTCTTATTATTGTTCTTGAAATGATGGAGCATCAGAGAAAAAAAATAAAAATAAAAATAAAGGAAAGAAAAGAAAAGAAGATCATATGCAAAGCTGAGGCCAGCATACAGTTATTCCAGTAGCTGACACAGTGCTAAATGAATGCTGACTATTCACAGCAAATGAGTTTATCTTCCATGAAATCTTTAGCACGTTATTTCTGGAAATTCACTGCTATGATTTGTGAGCAAGCAATTCAGGGAAATGGTTCTGTTAGTCAGTCCACTTGCTGGGCAGAAGGGAAGAGAAATATATTCCTCGCACTTTCAGTCCTTCTATGGGGAACTGAATAGCATATGCCTGGAATTATCCAATAACACGTGTTTTAACCCTCCCCACATCTATAAATCTTGCAGCTAATATATAGCATAAATGACTTGTGAATTAGGCTTTTTCTCCTAGTAAGTCTCAGAAAAACACCCCTCAAACTGACCAGATTTACCCAGCTTGGATACAGGGTGTCAGTAAAGAGCCATCCAGATAAGCTTCAGATACTTAAATGGCCAGATCTCTGTTTATCAAAATTTATATTTTAATTTAAAGCAGGAGTAGCATAAAACACTGTATTTCAATCTTCAATTCTGAGACCCCAGACAGGTGGGAATCCACTGGTGACTCATCAGCAGCAAACTCAAGCACATAGTAAGCCTAAAATCAGAGTCCTGAGAGCTCAATAAGAAATCCACAAACCTCATGGGAGTCTACCAACCAAAGCAGAAAATATCTAGTACAAAGTAACATTGGCAAAATCCTGCCTGTGAGTCATAAGGGAGGGAAGAACAAGTTTCTTTAAGGGTGACTTTTTTCCCAGATGCTCTTTCTGAGCAGTCTCACACAACCTCTGATACAGTTTCCTGTTATTTTCAGGACAGAAGTGGAAAATGGACATTTTACTCCAGATGCCTAAGCCCTCTAGGCAGTTTTTTCTTCCACTGTAATAAGTGATAACCTCATAGTGACTTCAACAGGACAAGACTTCAGCAGATTCCAACTGCTTCTGAAGAGTCTTTGCACCTGGAAAACTAGAGCAGCAAAAAAAATTGTAATCTATGACAAGAGCACAGTGGGTAGAGACTGGAGTTTAGATGGTAGCAATTTTGTTGTACAACATGAAGAAGATACACTTCATAGATGAGCACTGACGATCCCCTTATATCTATTCACCTGTATATAAATGCTTATTTAAGTACTTACTTGCAGCTGCCAAAAATACAATTGTCCAAGAGCTTTCAAAAGAGGTTTAAGGCTCATTCAGCATGAAATTGGATGTCAAAAATGGTATTTGGAGATTCTTTGGAGGAGAATAGATTTTTATTTATTTACCCCAGATAGACAGTTGAGTCCAGTGGCTAAAGCTGGATTTTGGCATTTTTGGAAGCTGGGCATTCACCTTGGCTTGCAGCAACAACTACTTAATACATGGTCCCACACGTAAGCAGGTAAATATTTGGCAGCTGGTTCTCTTTTTGAAGCTAAGTAATAACTTTCAACATTATGTCAGGAGAGATTAGGAAGCGGGGAAAAAATGTGCTAAAGAAAATCTGGACTTAAGCTACTGCATGGTGCTTAATCAGTATCCCTGCCACATAGGTTGCAGCAGGCAATTCCACCACAGCCTAACGGTTCTAGTTATTGAGATGTTTACAGATGTGCTGTTATTGAATACTGAGCAAAAATATTGCAGTGAGAAGACACGTCTAATAAGTTCCATCTGCCCATTAAATTAGAAGAAAATTCCTGCAGCAAGTAGTCAGTTTGCTAAACAAGCAGTAGTAGGACCGAAAGTACGAGCTGAGGAAAAAAAAAAAAAAAAAAAAAAAAACCACAACCCTTGACTGACTCAAACTGGAGCTTGGATAGTATAGGTGGATGTTTTCCTAGTTCTGCTTTTGTGCAGATATTTGCTCCTGCCAGCACTAGTAGCTGCTGAGCCAACAGCCGGTCTTCTTTTGCCTTTGTTTTCCAGTGTCCAGAGACTGCTTCTATGAGAATGTAGACTGTATCACAGGGCTGGCTTATACAACACAGTAGTTTGTAGTAGTGTAATGATATGTTTTATTTCAAAGCAGAGCTTAGAACAGAAATACAAACACAAGCAGCATGGTCTGGCAGCGTCATTCCCTTGTAGTTCAGGGAAGCTGGTTGTCCTCCTTCCCCTCCCAGTTTTATTTTGACAAAGAGCCTCCCCAGCTGGCAAAAAAACAGGATAATTAAAATATTTTTCCTAAGGTCAAATGGTTCTTCTGGACAGAACAAAAGAGCTGAGGTGAGGTGCTGGCAGTGCTGTGCTGCACACCACCCTGTTAAACCACAGCAGCCAAAGATTCCTTTCTTCTCTGCTTACCTGGCCCATACCACAGCAGGACCCCAGCCCATGCTATGTCTCCATTTCATAATACAACACACGTATATAGTCATGTAAATGACATAAACTCTTCGTGCAAGGGAAATCCAAACTGGGAATTTTCAGGCTCATTCTCTTGTCCATTCAACAAATGCCAGAAGGGGCTATCAGTTCCAGAAAGGGACAGAGATGCGCACACCAGCTTTCAGTGACTTGGTTTGGATATCAGAAGCAGCACAGCTCTACAATGGACAATTTGCTGCTGTTGTCTCCTGCCTAAAGCAAACAGAACCCACATTCCCTCTCACCTCTCATCAGAATTGTCCATTCCATTCAATTTTGACTATTAGTAAGAATTATACATCTTATGATTTAAAAAGAAAACAAGCAAATGCCTAATTGTACTTCAGATGCCAACACAAACACCAAATGTTTATTGTAATGGTAGGATACACTTGCAATATATTTTGAGTACACTACTGATATGGGAAAAGCAGGTTAAGCATGCAGAAAGCTGACTGAGTAACTTTGAAGTTGTAGCAATAATTGTTTTCATAAACAACAAGAATTTCCATTACATTTGGTCTAAATTCAGGAGGATGGATGTTGCACACTTAGTAGAACTTGCTGATCAGTTTCCATGTTTCATCTGAAGTACTTTTCACTTTGGGGGCCAATTGTGAAGGAATTTAGACACAAAGAACAACCTCCACTAAAGACATTTAAGGGAATCTTGAACAGTGTACTCTTGAAGGCAAGACTATATCGGGGCTTAAGCAAAGCTGCCTTTTGTACTTCCATGTTTGTTTTCACCCAGGAGTAATAATATTTTGTAATCCCAGGGACCTTCATAAATATATTAGGCTCGTCATCTCTCAAAGGATGATTCATCATTGAATCAAACCCAGTGGAGATTTTATGTATTTGTTGAGCCTGTGAAATGTGTTCCAACTCATCACCTTTCTAAAACTTTACTAAGTGATTCAGTAACATTACTGCTTCTTCCTCTGCCACCAGCAGTGGTGAGGCTCTGCTGCTGAGGACCCTTTAGGAAGATACACAGATAGACAGACCAAACCCACTGAGATATACATCTTCACGACAACCCTGAGAAATGAAATGTGTATTTTGATAAGTCTTCGATCCTGGGATCAGCAAGGATATAGCATAGGGACATCTATCAGTTCTTATCCAAACATTTCCTTCCAGTCAAAATGGTTAAAAAAAGAGGAAAAAAGATGCACCTTTCAAGTACCCTTCTCTTTTCAGCGAGAGAAAAAGGGTGAATTTCCCCATTGGCAGTAGCCTATGACCTCTCACATCCATTGTTCCCCATGAGGGTGAAGCTGCTGAGCTTGAGAGAGGCAGTAGCAATACCACCCAAACTTGGGAGTTCATGGGCTGACTAGATCTGGCAGCATAATGGCTTAGAAGTCCCCACATGCCACCTCCCCAGATGGCCTGACCAAAGAGTGGGTCAGACTGAGATAGTTCATTCCCATCTCCTTGATCTTCCCCTTTTCCTTGATCTTCAAGGCTTCCCAGGGAGCCTTTGAAGCAGTGCATATTAGGGCAAGACCTGCTGCCTTAGGTTTTGGTCTTCACAAATTACATCCATCTTTTACCCAGCTCAAGATGTTATGTTGAACAGTAGAAGCAGATACCAAAGACTCATTAAGGCTCTTTCCTCCAAGCACCAAATTGGAGTATGGTTTTCAAAGGCTGGACATTATTTAGTCAAGCTGCATCTCAGGGGAAGATAGTTAGCCTTTTAGCCTTAATATTCCTTAAAGATTCCAGACATGGAGCTCCCAACAATTTTTCGAATGTGCTTCAGATTCAATCTTTGGTTGGGGGAGGGGGGGGGGGGGGGGGGGGAAGGGGAGCAGTCAAAATCATCTCTTTCTCTGGGAAAAATATAGCTTATTTTTTCTTTGAACATTTTTGTTCAAAGATGGAGAAGTAGGCTGTCAAGGAACAGCAACATGTTTTATTTCTATTCATCTGAGGAGGCATATTTCACATGCTGCATAGCACTTTCCAATAAAATTTATAGAATAAAATAGTATTTCTTTTTTCATTCATCTTAAGAATTTATTACAAGTGTCAGGTGATAATTTGAACATGAATTAGGCTATCAGCCTCAGAAATGAAATGCAAAAGTGGGTGATTTTGAAGGACAATTGTGATTTAAAGTCTGTGACTTATAAACTGTGATTTATAACCTGCAGTAGTTATTTTATTGTGTATTTTGTTTTGCTCCAGGACCTTCATCTTGTTCAGGTTGCATTTAATACACGTCATGAAGCCATTTGTTTACTTACAAAAGTTTCTAAAAATCTTTAAGTAGAAACAGCACTTGAGTGCTTTCAGAGAATTACGACTCTGGCTCCAGAGAGGTTGTGCAGTAGACTTACTAGATGAACTTAAAACAGGACTTGCAAAGATATTTCCCAATTGTTCATCTTTTATGGGAGCCACTCATTTTTAGGGGTCTTACAATATTTGTTTTATTATCTTCAGTTTCTCGTAACCACTTTCAGCTGGGATTCCATTTCAGCCTTTGATCAGTCTTGGAGTTTGTGTGGCAGAATGGAAAGGAAATATGGCACCTAGGAAAGAAAATGCTTCAATAAAAGAAATCTCATACTATAGGTGGAGGTGTTTGAACTAATCATAGAAAGTCAAACAATTCATATTTGTTTAGGATAAAATGTTGCTGCCTGAAAATAATTCCCACTTGATGAGAGGCCTGTAAGCAATAGGTTAATGCATCAAGTCCAGCTACTGAAAGATGAACAGCTCCAACACTTAGTGTTTCTACAGTTATTGCTTACATGGTTTTCAGCCAAGAAAAGTAACTACAGTGTTACACAACAATGGCTTCAGTAATTTTGGACAGAGCCTGTGTTGCTTAGGAGAGGCTTCACAAGATGCTTCCCATCCCACGATTTTGTCCCACGAGTTACTTCATTAGCACTGGCAGTTCCATCCCATGACTGTCATCTCACTAATGACTACATAAACCACTCCTTAGAGTTCAGTCAAGGAGTGGTACAAATGCTTCCAACTCTGCCTGATCCAGTGGAAGCTGGTGGATGAGGCCTTCTTGCTTCAACTACAATAAGTGTGCTCACAGGTTCACATCTTGTTGGGGGATTGCAACCACCTGGATGTCTGATGGAAAAGCAACCAGTGGTCTGCAAGCAGTCCAGGAGACACCTGGAGTTGAGGATAACTTCCTGGACCAGGTATTGCACAAAGCAACCAAAGGAGAAGCATTTACAGGACCTGGTGCTCACCAATGCAGAGAACCTCATTAAAGAGGTTAAGACTGAAGGCAGTCTGGGCTGTAGTAACCATGCCAAGGTATAATTTGTGATCTTCATGAAGAATAGCTTGGGAAAAAGCAATTGGGACCCTGAGATTCAGGAGAGGGAAATTCCGCCTATTTAAGGAATTACTGGATGATTTTCCCATGGAACCTGTTGTTGGAGATAAGGAGCAGAGCAGAGATGGCAACCATTTAAGGATGCCTTTCTGAGGACTTGAGAACTCAGTATCTCTCAGTACTGGAAAACAAGCAGAGGAGGCAGAAAACTGGCATGGATGGACAGGGACCTAAGAAGGATGCGTACAGGCTGTGGAAGAAGGAACATGTGGCCCGGGAGGAATACAGGGATGTTGTCCAGACATGCAGAGATGAGATCAGGAAAGCTGAGGCACAGATGAAACTGCATTTGGCAAGGGATGTGAAAAAATAGCAAGAAGAGATTCTATAGGTACATTGGTGAGGATAGGCCAAAGAGAGTGCATCCCCTCTGAGAAATGAAAAGCAAAAACTGGCTACAACAGACATGGAGATGGCTGAGATACTCAAGAAGTTCTTTGCCTCAGTCTTCACTGGCAGCCAGAATTCTCATGTCTTTCACATTCCTTACTTCCCTAAGCATTCCAGCCAGGAAGGCCAACTGTATCCTGGGCTGCATCAAAAGAGGAGTAGCCAGCAAGGCAAGGGAGGTGACTGTTCCTCTCTACTCTGCCCTCGTAAGACCCCAGTTGAGTACTGCATTCCAGTCTGGGGCCACCAGCCCAAGAAAGATGCACAGGTTTTGGAGGAGGACCAGAGAAGGGCCACAAAGATCAGAGGGCTCAATATACTTGTACATATCAGCAGATCTTTAGAGGGCTGGAGTACCTCTCCTACAAAGACAGACTGAGGTAACTGGGCTTGTTCAGCCTGGGGAAGAAAAGGCTTGAAGGAGACCACATTGTGGCCTTCCAGTTCTTAAAGTGAGCTTATAAACAGGAGGGAAATCACCTTTTAACATGGATGGGTAATGACAGAACAAGGGGGGGGGGGGTTTAAACCAAAAGAAGGGAGATTTAGACTAGATGTCAGGGAGAACATTTTTGCTGAAAGAGTGATGAAACACTGGAACAGGTTGCCCAGAGAGACTGTGGATGCCTCATCCCTGGAGATGCTGGCCAGGTTACATGGGGTCCTAGGTACCTGACTTAGTGGTTGACAACCCTGCCCAAAGTAGGAATTCTGGAAGTAGATGATCTTTGAAAATCCCTTCCAACCCAAGCCATTCTATGATTCTAATACTACAATTCTGTGATTTTTCTTAGGTTTTCCTTCCCTGATACAGAGCACACTGGTCATGCTAGCCCTGGTCTGTGTAGGACTGGCTGTCATCTTGTTGTTGACAAGGGTGTTTTTGTGGTTTAGAATGTGCTTTTTGTAGGCATACCTAGAGCTATGAAAGGATTTAGGCATCCAAAATAACACCCGAAATTTAGACCCAGCACCCACAGCTTGCAAACAGGAGGGAAGAAATGTTCCCTTGGAATTTAATGTGTGTTCCTGGATGTGCCCAGCAGTGCCTCAGTCTTGGAAGAACAGTGTAGCTCAGAGCCTGACTCATAGTTAAGTCCTATCATGACCACAGATGTGGCCTCTTTCAATATATTTCACAAAAATGAGTTTATTTATTTAGCCATCCCCAAGGAACCTCATTGAATGGTGCTCTCTGTATGAAGTGCTGTGGTAAGCGCGGCTTTCCTTCAGTGCCCAGTGGGTGACAGAGGTGGCGAGACTCCTGCTTTAACAAAGATTATATTCCCTTGTGTACAGGGGATCTGGCTTCAATTCCTAACAGGGTGGTGTCAGGTACATTTTTCCCCTACAAATATCACACTTGCAAGACTGTCCCAAGAGGGTAAGGTCATTTTCATCCTTCCTGCCCAGCCTTCACCACATGACTCCCAGCAATGGAAGATGCATTTAGCTGGAGTAAGTGGGGGCATAATTTCTTTCCCAGAAAGATCTCCCACTGCAGATGTGAGTTTCCATCCTTCAGGCAAGGGGTAAGCTGTCAAGAACTCAGTGGGTGCCCAAACCATTGGGTGCCTGTACAGTCGGAAGTCCCATTCCACCATTTCTTATCAAAGAGTTGGATCTAGCGAGATCCTTCAGAAGAAAACGGATTGCCACCTGAACTTAAGAGAGTTCCAGATCATTGGGAAAAAAAAAAAAAAAAAAAAAAAAAAAAAAGGAGAAAAAGTCTAGTGATTAGATTTTTAAAAATGTGATAGACTTCTTTGTGCGTTTTGTTTTGTTTTTATAGCTATATTAGTCTGTTGAACTCATTTTTTTCTCTTTTCTGTCTTTGAATGATTTGAACTACGAGAAAGCAGATGCACAGCTGGAATTTTAAGGAAGTTTTTATACTTAAGTATAGAAGAAAATATTATGTAGCATTGATTTGGAAAAAATTCTTTGCTCAGTAGGCACCGGGATTGGAAATGGATGGTCTTCAAGGTCCCGTACAACTAAAAACATTATGTGATTCTATGACTCTATGACTAGGTGAGTATTTCATTTTTATGTCGATGCAGCTTCTCTGTATTTTTAGCTCAGGCCTCACTGTCTCATTAAAATCAAGGCCTGCTTCCTGCTATGCTCCATAGATGTGTGCTGTATTGTTTCGCTTTAATACCAAATAAAACAAGTAACTACAAAAATCAGAGTGGGTGTGCCACCTGATAGTCCTGTGGTAGTTTCACCCTGATGGGCAGCCAAACTTCACCACACTGCTCTCTCACTGCCTTTCCTCAATAGAACAGAATGAAAAAACATGATAGAAAAAATAAAAGGCTTATAGGCTGAGATGAAGACAGGGAGATCACTCACCAATTACCATCATGGGCAAGGGAGATTAATGTTATTTATCACCTATTGCTAACAGAGTAGAGGAGTAAGAACTAAAGCCTTCACCTTCCTTCACCTGCTCAAGTATAGCGTCCTTCCCATGAAATCCTATCCTGCCTGAATTGATCCTGTGTGGTCTTCCCTCCTGCAGACATTCGAGCACTGCTCCAACATGGGTCTGTGCCACAGGGGTCTTACTTCCAGAGCAGACTGCTCCAGTGCAAGATCCCACAAGCTACAACTCCACCATGATCCACAGGTTCCACAGGCTACAGCCCTAGCCCAGGGCCTGCTAATGCAGGGCATCTGTATGGGCCATGTCCTTCAGACCGCAGCCACCTGCTGCATCTTTTGGAGTTGACTGAAGCTCACCTCTTTTTGACAGAGGGTCAGCTGCCCTCTGCAATCTCCCTGCTGCATATGCCCAACACAAGCCTATACAGCAGACATCATTACCACAGTGACTTATATTCTCAGATCAGAAAAAACTATGAGCAGCATCAAAAATCCAGATTAAGAGTAGACACAGCACAAAATCTGTTGTGGTATACACTTAATCTCAATTCTCGCAATGTGCTGTTCCACAGTACCAGAATTAAACTTTGATAACCAAGATTAGCCTCTCTGCACTTTGGTACACACATGAGGAGGTCAGTAAGTAAAGTAAGGACTACGAACATCCCAGAGTCTGACCCAGCACCCAGGGAACTGAGAAGTAGATATCCCCTCCAGAGTTCAACTGGAACAGTACTGAATGATAAGTTCATCTATTTGCAATACTTCAGGCTTCTTCTTCAATTAAATTAAAGTTCAAGTGACTTTTCTCCCTATGGCTGCAAAATGAGAAGACTTTTCTAGTGCACATGTGCACCCACATTAGTGAGAAACACTGTAGATGAAGTTTTTCGATTTAGTCCAAATTAAGCAAGGATCTGAAAGTTTTGGAGGAGAATGTATATTCAGTTGTAAATCCAAGAGAGGCCATAAATGCTGAATTTTAAGAACTCACCATAATGCCAAATCCCTTGTCAGCATGAGCCATCATGCACCATTCTTCAGAGTCTGTGTTTTAGCCAGTTCAATTTGATTTCAAATAAGAAAAAAAATAATAATAATAACTTATTCAAAACCCCACCTCTTGCTTTTAAATGAGTATATATCACTAGCAAAAACAATTGCAACTGCATTTCTGAACATGAGGACATTTTGCTTTACTAGCCTACAAATTTGTGTAGTGTTGGCTTCATCTTACAGGGCTATTTTTCAATTTTCTTCATTCCCTAACATCACAAAATGTAGCAAATGTTCAAGACCTAAAAACCTGCTGACATTAAAATTCTCAGACTGAATGTCATGTGGTGGAAAGACGAGACAGATTTTCTTGCCTCCGGCCTAGTTTTCTCTTCCCGATCTGAAGATGTCGGCATTGCTAAAGCATCTTGGTTTGGCATTTGTTTTATCTCTTGTTTGCAGTGATACTGTTCTGAATAGCACTTTCTTTTCTGTGGATATTAAAAGGGAAAAAATAATAGTGGAAAATACATTAGTCTTTTCTGAAGAACAACAAGCAGAACTAAATGTTGAATCACATTTAGAGAAGCCTCTAGCAGTCTAGAAGACAGGCTGTCCCAAGCTGCAGAACAGCTATCTTTTCTGCAGCCATCTCTTCAACATTCCCAGGCATTCACACATGGACATATCAAGCAACCTTATTCAATTCAGTGCTGATTCTTCATATTACTCAAGAAAGCCACACACAAGCTAATGAAAATTGTGGCAACTTCTGCAATCAATTCAGGTATTCAGTTTCATAGAATCATAAAATGGCTTAGGTTGGAAGGAACCTTAATGACCATCTAGTACCAACACCTCTGCCATAGGCAGAGTTGCCAGCTATTAGATCAGGTAGCCCCAAACCCCATCTCTCCTGGCCTTGAATACCTCCAGAAATGGGGCATCCACAAATTCTCTGAACAGTCTCACCATCCTCTGAGTGAAAAATGTCTTCCTAACATCTATCCATAATCTCCTCTCTTTAAAACCATTCCCATTTGTCCAATCATTGCATGCCCTTATGAAAAGTCACTCCCCACCTTTCCTGCAGGCCCCCTTTGGGTGCTGGAATGCTGACAGGAGGTCTCCTGGAGCCCACTTTTTGGTAGCTGTATCATTAGATGGTGTCACTGAAATAAAACCTCAGGTTGTCAGAAAAGGTTGCCTGGCAGCATTTCTAGTGTGCAGCAACATTGTGCTAGTGAGGTTCTAGGGTCTTCTAATGGAAAAAAAAAAAAATGTTTAATAAGATGCTTTACACAAAAGAGACAAAAGCAGAGTAAGAAAAGCAAAGAAATAAAAAAAATCATCTGATATATAACATTGACCTATAGGGGATATGTTAGAACCATCAGAATTTCACATCACCATGTGAAGGGGCGGATTTTGTGGCAAAGAGAAGATGTGTATTGGAGCAGCATAAACCTGCAACTCTTCCTCCCACCTTTACGGAGAGGCAAAGCCAAATATTTGCACCATTTGTATCCATCCCCACAAGCTATGCCAAATGCCAGTCAATGATAATGAAGTGATACCATTGAACAACTACAAGGAGCCCATTGTCTGCTTTGGCACTTCTCCTTCAGCAACTCGTGGACTCTTACGTGCCTAGGAGTCATTAGCAGAGTGAACCCGGGCAGAGAGCTTGCACGCAGCAGGTGGTGCCACCTGTGGCTGCCTAATCCTGCCCCAAAGCAGACAGCCATCACCCAGTTCCCATTAAGGGGGGAGTGGGGATGTCAGGCTCTGTGTGCCAGTGAGTCAGAGTCACAGAGGAAGTGAGCTGGCACCATAGCTCAGTGCACAGTATACACGTTGGAGTTGTGGCACTCCAACAGTTGTATTAATGACAGGTTAAAGCAAACGTGAAGATCTCATCCTCTAAGTTCTCTTTTTTGGGGAAATATAGTTGAGATGCATAATCAGGGTTTGAAAGGAGGGGTCTTCTGAGGAAGTTCAAACTGCAAACTATCTAATGAACAATGGCATGTGAAACAAGTAGTTTCAAGAGGAAGAGCTTTTTAGTAGCATTATCTATGTGTATATCCAGTTCAAAGTAACTCTCTAATGGCTTCCTGCATTTTGACTTGACCAGTGAAAAAATATGTAACAAGGCCCAACTGACAAATGGCTTAAGCAGCACAACACTCTTTAAATGAGTCATATGGTTAAGAATCAATAGAAAAGGCAGAAGCTAGTGTTCCTTATTCAGCAGCTGGTAAAACTAGTAGGAGCCTGGGCATCAGCATTTTAAAAAACAAAGCTCACGTGGTGCTTTAGGTTCTCCTGGTATAGGTAGATGTGTGTTATTAAGACCAAAATAAGAAAATGTAATTTTAAATAACTGGCAAAAATAAGGTTATCAAATCAAACATCAAATAGGCGATGAAAATAATTCCCCTAGGAGGAACCATGCTGAATAACAGCATCTGTCACTCTTGTTCAACATTATCCAGTGCAGAAAGGTTTGTGTACAACTACCAAAAGCACAACAAAAGATAAATGAGAAAAGCAAGCTATTCTCATGACTTCATTGTGGAGGAGTCTCCCTTCCAGTGGGAAAGATTTAGATAAACCTGAAAACCACTAGTCTCATCCTGGAGAGAACAGAAGACTTTTAGATGGGCAAGAAAGAGCTTTTTCATACTGACAAGTTTTTTCAAGCTTCCACAAATTTCTCTTTCATGTTGAGTTGAAACTGAAAACTTTTGAAATGTTGCATGTCAAAAAAGAAAGCCAGACCCCAGAATAATCAACAGGTCTGAAATTAAGGCTGTTATCTTGGACATGGGAGGCCCAGTTTAGCTCTCCATGTTCCCACCCTGCTTGGAAACCAAGGTTCACCAGTAGTTCATGGCTAGCAACCTATGGGGGAGCTCGGTTTGTCAATGTAATGGATGTTCCCTCAGAACTGGCTGCTAGATTTCCAACTCCCCTGAAAACCACTACAAATCCTGGGATTTCACACCACCTGTCTCTGTGCATGGGGCTGCAAGGCAATGGTAGCCTTTGCACCTAATTTTCCTTAAGAAACGTGCTCATAACTGAACTGAGTTTTTAGGCCTAATTCCATGTCTGATTCCTGGAGCATGAGACAGCATACTGCATCAACACGTAAGATGAGTTCTAATAACTTATAAACAATTTCTGTCTTTATAGTATAGCATCTGTGAAAGTATTAATTCAGTGGCTTTATTGCTTGCATTTCACTTCATGGTAGAAAAGTGTTATTGGGGTCCAAGTGAGTACAGGGGAATTAGAAGAGCCTTAAATTTATGTGGCAATGAGAAGGAAAATATAATTTAAAAAAGCATGCAGCTTATTTGTTTAATGGGCAGCAAGTAGCAAGCAAATTGAGCATCTAGATCACATATGTGCATTTTATTCTCTGCTAAGACATGAACAATGCAATGAGCATTTACTGAGACGCAGAAGTCACAGATGGGGAAATAACAGATTTTTACCCAGTGCTTTGGCACATTTTCACATTCAAGATTTGTGTCTTTTATTTTGAATGAAAGCACATGCGTTCACCAACATACACCCAGAAGGATGGTAGAGAAAATCCTTTGATATTGAAGTATTCAGGAATAAATGAAATAGACAGTGCAAAGTTAATGAGTTATGAGACAAAATTGTAACAACTAGCTTTTCTGGAGGCTTGTGTCAATAGTTAAACAACCAGAATCACAGGAGAATAAAAATTAGAAAGAGTGAATCTGGTCCTCCAAGATGTTACAAGGTTGGAAGAGGCCCATAAGCATGGACAGCAAACACAGATCATGCTGCAAAATGTCATAACGAAAACAGCAACTGTGTTAACCATGGAAAGCATTTGCTTAACAAATGTTCGTGCAAATTGGATTACTTTATTTCTTAAGACTTTTTTTTTCTTAGTAATTATCCCCTGCTGCTCTGTCTGTCCTCCAAGGACTGCCAGTCTGTTTAGGCTGGACGTGAGCAGAGGTGTCTGTGATGGTTGGGGCTGGTTTTCCTGACAGTGACCCACACTCATGCTTGGCAGGCTGGACCAGACCATCCACTGGTGTGAGGCAGAATCACAGAATCACAGAATTATCAAGGTTGGAAAAGACCTAAAAGATCATCCAGTCCAACCATCACCAATACTTCCCAGCTAAATCATATCCCTCAACACAACATCCAAACTTTTCTTGAACACCCCCATGGTTGGTGACTCCACCACCTCCCTGGGCAGTGCATTCCAGTGCCTGACTACCCTTTTCCGAGAAGTAATATTTTCTAATGTCCAGCCTGAATCTCCCCTGGCACTGCTTGAAACCATTCCCTCTAGTTCTATCACTGTCTACACGAGAGAAAAGGCTGACCCCCAGCTCACTACAACCTCCCTTCAGGAAATTATAGAGAGCTATAAGGTCTCACCTGAGCCTCATCTTCTCCAGGCTGAATAATCCCAGCTCCCTCAGCCGCTCCTCATAAGGCCTGTGCTCCAGACCCCTCACCAGCTTTGTTGCCCTCCTCTGAACACGTTCCAGGGCCTCAATGTCTTTTTTGCAGTGAGGGGCCCAAAACTGAACACAGTACTCGAGGTGCGGCCTCACCAGTGCCGAGTACAGTTGGACAATTACCTCCCTGTTCCTGCTAGTAACACTGTTTCTGATGCAAGCCAGGATACCGTTGGCCTTCTTGGCCACCCGGGCACACTGTCGGCTCATGTTCAGCAGTGCATCAATCAGTACTCCCAGGTCCGTTTCCTCCACACAGTCCTCCAGCCACTCTGCCACAAGCCTATAGTGATGCCTGGGGTTGTTGTGGCCGAAGTGCAGTACTCAGCATTTGGTCTTGTTGAACCTCATCCCACTGGCTTCAGCCCAGCTCTCCAGCCTGTCCAGATCCCTCTGTAGGGCCTCACTACCCCCAGGCAGATCCACACTCCCAGCCAATTTGGTGTCATCTGCGAACTTATTGAGGGTGCACTCAATGCCCTCATCCAGGTCATCAATAAAGATATTGAAGAGGACAGGCCCCAGCACCGACCCCTGGGGAACACCGCTCCTGACCGGTCGCCAGCTGGATTTGACTCCATTCACCACCACTGTCTGAGCCTGGCCCTCCAGCCAGCTCCTTACCCAGCCAAGAGTGAACCCATCCAAGCCACGGGCTGCCAGCTTCTGCAGGAGAATACCAAGGGAGACAGTGTCAAAGACTTTGATGAAGTCTAGGTAGACCACATCAACAGCCTTTCCCTCATCCAGCAGATGGGTCACTAGATCATAAAAGGAGATCAGGTTGGTCAAACAGGACCTGCCCTTCATGAACCCATGCTGGCTAGGCCTGATCCCCCAGCCATCCTGCACATGCCGCATGATCTCCCTCAAGACTATCTGTTCCATAACCTTCCCTGGAACCGAGGTCAGGCTAACAGGCCTGTAGTTCCCCGGATCCTCCTTACAACCTTTCTTGTAAATGGGAGTCATGTCGGCAAGCCTCCAGTCTTCCAGGACCTCACCAGTCAACAAGGAGAGCTGATAGATGATGGAAAGTGGTCGGCTATCACCTCCTCCAGTTCCCTCAGCACTCTCAGGTGGATCTCATCTGGCCCCATGGACTTGTGGCAGTCCAGTTGGAGTAGTAAGTCTCTGACCGTTTCTTCCAGAATCACAGTGGGGTTAGTGTGCTCCCCAGCCAAGACTACCAGGTCAGAGAGGAGTACCCTGAGGATAACTGGTCTGACCTTTAAAGACAGACGTAAAGAAGGCATTCAGAACCTCCGCCTTTTCCTTATCCTCAGTGGTCACATTCCCAGCATCATCCAGCAAAGAGTGGATATTCTCCTTTGTCCTCCAATTGGCTTGATTCTCCTTTACCTTCAGTGGCCTCTGCAACTTGTTGTGTGGGACTCCACACAGCAGCTTTCCATCTGCAATGCTTCCCCACAATACAACACGATCCGTCTGTGAACAGGGCAAATTTCGTTTCATTCTCTGGTAGCTCACTGTATGGTGGGGCCTCTTTAGCATGTGATACATCTTCTGCAGGTGATGTCCCAAACTTCTTACCCTCAGGCCAGTCCATGATCACCTCTAGGATTCCAGGACGGCTGAGTTTCCCCATCTGAGCTTGTTGTATAATCAGAAGTCCTATTGAAATGGGCACCACTAAGTCAACCCAAGGGAAGTACAGCCTGCTTGCATCTTCCGCTACTCCACATCTTGCCAGCAAGCCTGGAGCCATAATCCATCCCAGCCACACACATGGCTAGGAGGGTATTTAGATGTCAAAGCCTGGGTTTCAGTAACGCCACATGACTTTCCCATTAGGGAGTCTGAAAGAAAGTCTGGTTTGTCTGCAGCAAGGGCTCACCCTCAGTGAAACAGGTCACAGTACAGCTTGCCAGCTTTGGAAACCCCAACTGTCCTCAGGCACAACAGGGTGAACTAAGGACAGTTTTCTTTATCTTTAAATTTCCTTGTTTTCTTGGGCACCAGCCAGACCCTTTGTGGATTGTTTTTTTTTTTGTTGTTGTTGTTTTGTTTTGTTTTGTTTTGGGGTTGTTGTTTTTTTAATATAGTTGTTTGTGGTTTCATTTCCTTTGTTTTTTTGGTGTTTTTTTTTTTAGTATTATTATTTCAGTAAAAATTCAGCTTCTCAATGGAGTTGTATAACAAAGGTGACAAGAAAAGTGCAATTATATTAAATAGTTTTCCCATGAGATCTTGCAAACTGTCATCTCACACAGCAACTGTGAAATTATTTCGTGCCACCACTACAGAGTGCACCTGTTTGGTGGTAAAACTTGTATTAACAGGAGAAAGAGGAATGTGGCTGCCATAGGATCTTTATCTACCTTTTTCTTTCACAGCCCATTGAAGGCCCAGAACAGGACATCACTCTGAACACTGTGTTCAGATGTAGCTAGTTATGATAATGCTTGCTTTTGGTACTCTGTTAATTCATTAATGGTAAGATCTGTCCTTGGAAAAAAAGCCTTGCATACAGATTATCAGTCATAAAATCCTAGGACCACAGGAGAGGTATCAAAGGCTATGTTTCCCTAAGCAGCAGTGGAGATCCTCATAGCCACTTTATCCTCTCCTTGCACCATCTTCTGCACTGTGCCACCTCAGCTGTTCACAGGGCTGCGCGATGAGCCAGATCAGGGAACTGATCCTGCTGAAAAAATAACCATTGGTGTTTCCTGATTTCTGTTTCACTTGCATCAGTTTCCTTTCCCAGTTTCCTCTGTGGCCATACAAACAACTATTCTGGTTCAGACAGTGGCCCGCAGAGTGGCAAGCAAAAGTCCCCATAGGTACAGGAACAGAGCAAACTGTTTCTTACACTTATTTATGACGGTATGATGCTGAATGTTAGCTACAGCCTTGGAACTGATTTTGATTTTACATTTCAGCCAGTGGCACACCTAATTAGCAGCAAAGTTATAACTCATTACACTAGAAATACACAGTGGAATAAACACTGTATCAAAAATGCTCACCAGTGGTGTAATTCTACAAGTGAGTCCTACTGGGCACAGCTAGTTTTGAAAATGATTCAAGTGTTAGGTACAAAAGTCAACTCGCTCTCATCATCTCAAGGGGAGACAAACATAAAGACAGAAAAAATCTTTGACAAACAAACTTGATCGTAGCATTCATCTCAGTCATTCTTCCAGTGTTTTACAAACTCATGACCTTATGCTGAAGGCCCACAGAAGGTATAACTCCTATGTATCTCAAAGAGAAATATTACAGAAGTTTCACTTATGGGAACAGTGCCAGAACAAATCAGCTTTCCCACCACTGAAGTGCAGTCAGCCTCTAGCGTGGGTTCTGCCAGATTTATAATATTTCACAATTTGTGAAAATAAGACATTATTTTACAAAGCAGGCAAACTATGCCCTCAACATTTATGCAAATGTGAAATAAAGAGGGCACCCAAATCCTTCAGCTATGGGAGTAGGAGCTCTTCCAGTGACACCGTGTTGCCAGAGATCACAATTATACTGACAGCAGATTTAATTGAAAGTCTTGAGGTACTTGCAGACCGGGGTTGGAATTGGGGCAGGAGATAGGGCACAGGACCTGGGAGGGAAGCAGTTGTGCAAGAGTCCCAGATTTTGTTGGAAACCAGAAGAACCTTCTGCATCTTCATGATATTGGAGAAAACTCGAAAAGCTTCAGTGCTCCAAAATCAAAGGGGCTTTTTTGTTATGCTTCTGAAAGCAAAATAAATAAATAAATAAAACAATAAATCAGGTTTCAGGGCCCTTGATGGAAATCAGTTAACCTTTAGGTTGCAAGAGTAAACTATTTATTCACTTCCAATACAGAGTTTTCATTATCTCCCTGCTGTGGGTGATGGCTGAGCTTGCTCACCATCTTTGTATGATTCCCCTCACGTTCAGTGATAAATGCCTTTTTCCTCTGATGTATGGGCTTGGAAAGGCTTGCAGCGTTGTCCCCAAAGCTGAACCAAGTCATTGCCACTGTGTAACCCCCTTTCCAATAGCCCCACTCCTTCTAGGAAGAAAGCCAACTTACATCTAGTGGTGTTAGCATTTGAATCCTTGGAGGGAAACTTGAGAGAAGAGAAAGGGGCCAGGCTTTGTGGATGGACAGCATAAGGACAAAGAAAATTGCCAGGTCTTGCTGAGAAACAAAATACTTCAGTTTGGCAAGCCTTTCTGCAGACTGGGCTGTCCTCTGGATGCCTGCGCTCCCTGATAAATACATCTGCACTTCTGCAGCAAGTTACTTTTGTTTATGGTTAGCAAAAAAACAGTACTTGAATTGAAAATGAGTTCATGTACCTAAGCTTTGGAGGTCTCAGAGATCTCCAAGGGATATTTTCCCTTTGCCACCCTCTGCAGACAAGGACTGTACCTCCAAACACAGCAGGGCTCCCTGTACCTAGGCACACCCAATGCTTGCCCTGGGCTGATTTCTTCTCACTCAGCCTTTGCCATCCCCTCCCTGTAGGTGGGAACAGATTGTTTTCAGTGCAGTTAAAACACCTCCAATTCCCACTGCTAAGCTTTCTCTGGTAAATAGCAGCCACTCTCCTTTTGGTCATTCCTCCTCCTTCCCTCCTCCTCCCCCTTTCCTTCCCAACCATTCTGCAGTTCTCCATACTGGAAAGTGATGAAGGAATAAAATTCATGTGAGTTTCAACATAGCAAATCAATCATTGGTATCAAGAGATAAAAGCTCTGCTGGACTCACCCACTGACCAGGCATTTTCTTCTTTTTCACATCCATATGTGGTGATCATTTACTTCCTGATAACTGACTGCAAACAGGAGGCAGACTGCTGCTAGGAGTCTAACCCTCAGTGCCTTTTACTAAGCACAGAAGTGTGATCTGCATGGTCCTCACTGAAACAATTTAAACTGAAGAGCCCATGAAGCACTGATGGCACATTACAGTTGAAAAACACATTTCTGAGGCATGCCAGCCCAGTCACCTAGAAAATCCCCTGGCTTCGGGGGAGTTGCTCAGAGGACTGCAAAGTCATCCCCTTGCAGGAAATATACTTCTTTTCTTGATGGGAGGAGAAACAGGAAGCATGTGCTGTGGTCAGGATTACCCATGCTTGGTCTGCCCACGTCCTGCTGGGTGGCTGAGCTGGCAGGACACCTCATCTGTGCATGCACGATGTCTCCCAGAGCTACTTCCATCACCCTGTTTCTCCTGGGAGGCTGATGGAGCAGTAGGGTGGATGATCTCCTCACTCATATTTGTGACTGACACTATGTCTGCACTTCTCCATCTCAGCCAGCACACAAAAGGCATTGCAGAACACAGCTGCCCACTTGCTGCCAGTGATTTGCCTGAGATAAACATGCCAAGTTTAGCAGAGGCACTAGCCAGAGGTGTATGCCATACCAACACCTTGCAGTTTGGAAAAAGAGAGTTTTATTCAGAAGAGTACTGTCATTGCAGACCCCGATGGGTAGAGACTGCTCACATTTATTTACTTTCTGTTCTTATGTCCTCTAACTATAACTAACAATCAGGAGATTATAGCTATAAACCTACATAAACCTATGTATAAAAAGTCATACAGGTAAAGCAAAATGCACAGGGTGGTGCAGATCACAAAGCTTTGGAGTGTAGTTTGCACAGTCAAACTCACCTCCACATCTGGAAGTACCTTTGTGTACAGCTAGACTTATTGAAGGAAAACAGCTGGAACTGAGTCTCTTCTCTCAATGTTTCCTTGCCTGATCCTCCCAGATTTCTTTGTTTTACAGCAAGGGTTCATATGAGTACAGGTTAATATTTGCACAGCACTTCCACTAAGTGAAGTGCCCATATAAAGCATTTAAGTACAAGATTCAAAGGCAGCATGATCTTGTGGTGTTTGAACACCATATAACTTCTTACCTGGGAGGTGGGAGAAGAAAATTGGCAACTGGAAGTACTTACTGATTTCCTATGGATTTCTCCCAGCTCCCTGGTATTTTTAACCTCTTTTTCACAAGTTATGCAAGAGCTGCTCCAAAAGAAATGCCTCCTATTTTATTATGTTGGCCAGCACCATCAGAAGTTGGTGGTAATGGCAATCAAGACTGAATCTTCCCACCAACATTGTTACATTTTGTTGTTGTGTGACTGATGGCAGTAGAGGGGCAGTTTGATAAAATGCCATCTGACAGGGAAGTGCAAATAAAGCAAAGGTGTGTCACTGAATTCCTCCATGCAGAAAAAATGGCACCCACTGAAATTCATAAGTGCTTGATGAACGTTTGTGGAGACTCAACATTGGGTGTTAACACATTGAGGTGGTGGGTGGTGCATTTCAGGAGTGTCAACAGTGACAGCTGGTAATGACCGCTGGCACTGATATTTACAAAGACAACATGCAGGCTCTTGTTCATCCCTGGCCGGAACACATAGGTAATGGCGGTGAATATGCTGAAAAATACTGTTTTTTAGCTGTGGATTTGCTCCATGAAATAGTGGTTTGTGCTCCTTGTATCTGTTGTAGTTTCCAACAGAAATAAATAGGAGGCATTCATTTCAGGGTGGCCTGTTTCATCCCTTCATTTGTTCCTTACTAATGTCCCTTAAAGATACTGGTAATCACTGATATACCTGGAAAGCTATGGAGAAAGGTAGAGAGTAGATCACTGACCTGCTAATTGTCTGACTGCTTTTTAGCTGTACCCTGCAGAAAGCTAATGTTTCTGCTCAGAAAGCTGTTGAGCAGAGACCAGATTTCAGGTTTTCAGAGACGTTCAGTTTCCCCTGGGAGTAAACAGGGAGTAGGAAACCAGGAGAGATGAGTTATTCTTTTAATTTAATTATTGAGGAAACTATATTCGGGATGTTGTTTGTTTTTCCTCATCTCGGAAATACTGACAAAGCTGCTCTGTGGGCACCCCCAGTACATTTCATTTGTTTTCTTTTGGCAGTTCTGATGCTGCTGGCTGACTAGGGAGCCTGGGACCCTTTATTTGTACTAAAATGGAAGAGGGAGAAAGGGAGGGGAAGGAATTTGCATCAATGGTAAATCACGATAAACTCTCCCTGATAGTACTTGCTGTTCTTTCTTTGCACTCATTGTCCTGCAAAACCTTATAGTGGGAGGGTTAGGCACTGGACCCAACTTGCTGCTGAACTGTAGAAGGAACCAGGAGCTTTGCATAGCCAGCCGCTGCTGGCAGTGGTGCCCCTGCAGCCATTGCCCCTTTTACCTGGATTCTGTTTTCCCAGCATTTTATGGTCAGTGTGTGAAGAGAAAAGAAAGGGAAATACTGCACTGGGATAAAATGCAAAAAGAGGCTATAACTGTAATGCGTAGTGATGAGTTGGTTGGGTTGTACATCAGGTTTAGCCAGACCAAGTGCCAGGCCACAACAACCCCAGGCAATGTTACAGGATTGGGACAGAGTGGATGGAAGGCTGTGTGAAAAAAATGGGCCTGGGAGTGCTGGTCAACACTCAGCTGAACACGAGCCAGCAGTGTGCCAAGGTAGCCAAGAAGGCCAATAACATTCTGTCTTTCATAAGAAATAGTGTTGCCAACAGGAGTAGGGCACTGCTTGTCCCTCTGTACTGAGCTCTGCTGAGATCGGACCCTGAGTACGGCACTCAGTTTTGGACTCCATACTACGAGAAAGACACTGAGGCTCTGGAGTGTGTC
>NC_092825.1:68926476-69066476 GCF_039878825.1 Excalfactoria chinensis | reverse complement strand
AGTCTGCCAGAATACACTGTACTTTGTTGCTATTGCCACTGTGGGTTTTTTTTTACATAGAAATTTCACGTAAGGCCAGGCAGCGGAATCAATAGCCATGGTTAACAGCAAGTTATTACAAGTTATGTCAGGATTAACTTCTTCTTGTATACAGGACAAAGCCTCGTTAGCAACATTTAAGACATTCTGGTTGTTGACCAAAATACTATTTTGCTGCTCTGGTTTTCATGAAGTTCTCACTTTTTCTATATGAATAAACTCCAAAAAAGAGAAATAATGAATTTTAGAAATGTAAAGAAAATCAGCTGATGGTTGCAGGCAGCAAAATCGTTTACAGGCTCAATAGTCCTCTAACTGAAAGGACAACAAGAGCAGTTTGAACCCATTTGTTGAATCAGCAATATGAAATCAACTTTGATAGAAGCAGCAACAAAGAAGCAATTCACCATAGATCAGTGTGGACTATGGATGTGCCCAGAGGCTTTGAACTTAAATAAATAAGAGAGGCTGTAAAATACTTTTTGTTAAATTATAAATCCCCCATTTTTATCCAACATGCCAGCATCTTCACCTTAATTTCTCCCTTTTCTGTGAATGAGAAGTCCTGGAATTAATTTTGAATGATGTGAATCATAACCCCTAAAATCTGTAAATGACTGCTCACATCTGTATGACTTCCCTTCACTTGAAAGGGCTAGAAATGCAAATGAATTAATTTGCAGGATGAGCTTGATGCAGAAAAATGTTGTTTACCTCACTATGTTTTGAACAGTCCATGGTTACCCCATGCTTTGAAAAGAAGGCAAAAACCATATGATACCAAAAAAAGTTCTGAGACCTTTCAGCACCTACTGAAATTAACCTGATGAACCCAACACTAGCCATAGACACTGTAAACGAATTGACCCTGTGACTTACACACAGCTTTCCTTTACCTGTTACTGGAGAATCACTGGTGTCAGGGATTTCAACAGGAAAACTGAAGCTCTGTTTTCTCACTCAGTGATTCCCTTCAAAAATGTAAAACATGAAACAACATAAAATTACATTAAGTAATCAGGTACAGTGAGGACACTTCCATTTTAATCAACAAATCTTCCTAAGTCACTTTGAATTTGTCTTCAAAACAGAATTTGGGCTTAGAATGCTTGAGTTTAAGACTACAGAAGCCGCAGATGGTGTTTCAGGTTTAACTGCGCAGTTGTGCAATATTTAACTACACACCTAACTCAAGGCTGTTATGTGATAGGCTTTTCTGAGACAGCACATCCCACAGCCTTGAGCATTGCACTGAATTTTTCCAAGTTTTTGTGGGAGACTTGCCTTTTCCCCTTGATCTCTCTGCAGAGGAGTAGTAAAATAGATCAAACCAATCTGTAAGGCAGAGGATTCTCAGCTGTTTCAGCTCCTAACCTTCATACATCTCTTTGGACATGAGAATTGGGTATATGATCATTTGGCTGGATACCACTTCAGTTCTGTCTTGTCAGCTTGAGAAGACAACAGTGGGCTTCATCTAGCAGCTCACGTAGGCTTAGACTCAGCAAAGCAAAAACATTTGACATAGGTCAGCTGGGAGTACCTCACTGCTGACTTGCTCTGGACCAGAAGAGCATGCATAGAACAGTAGGGCTGTATCAGTGTACATCTGTGGCTGCAGAAGCATGGGAAGTATGCCTTAAACCTTCAGCCCCAGAGAATCTCCAGTGGGAGAAGGCATCAGTTCAGGAGGAGCTGTCATTATCCATGACAATTTGGAAATCCCAGATGGTTGGTAGCTGTGTTGTTTGGTCTTGACAGGCTTCCTGCTTATGATGACCTGCCAGGCAGCTACTGCTATATTTTGACAGAACATGTTGCTGAATGAACAGGAGAAATAGAAAAAAAGATGTTCCTGAAGTGTACTGAAGGCAGCTGACATCACTAGTGTGCTCAACATTTGCTTTCCAACAGCTCACAAACTATGTCCAAACAGAAAGGATTATACCAGGTCATTAATGCATGTCTTACCCTAGCCCGATGGAAATCAATAAACATTAGTAATGCAAGTTTGTCTGATAAATGGTAGAACTTTAGGGTATTTATTCACTCATACAGGAGATTTATCTCTCTGTGTTGAAAGTATCCATGTCCACTGTAGTTCTGTAACTATCCTGGCTCCTGAAGGCAGTCCTTGAACTACAAGCATCAAGTTTAATCAGATCTAAAGAAGGATGAAAACTTGAACTGATTTTAATGTAAATGAATAAACATAGGCCAGATAAATTCTATAGAACACACATTCAACCATTCATATTAATCTCCACTGCCTATTCTGAGAGCTGCACTGCCTTTTGTTATGCAGATTATTGCCACGTGCTTTAGTTAGGGAGAACTTTCAGCAGAAATGAGCTGAATATTATGCTGGTTTGCAGCCTGGTGCAGACATCCAGCAGTCGCATGTTTGGCAGCAGGGATTGATACAAGGAGAGAAGGAAAGTGAAAACTGAATTGTTTTTTCCTCTGTTTTCTTTGCTGAGAAAAATGTGAGCAGTAAAATTCAACTGCAATGGCATCATCAGGTTCTGTGCAAAGCTTTGATATCACCATTCCATCCTTTCCTTCATACCAGTAAACATGAACTTCATTCAGAACCAATAGTAGTATAGACAGCCTTGATCCCACAGTGAGGAAAAGAAACAGGGAAGAAACCACTCTCAGCAATACGCTGGGAGTCCACATTAACTTTCCTTGGGTCTGGGCAGGTGAGGAAGTAGAGGAGGGTGCTCTCGGTGCTCATTCCCATGCCTGTGGGCATGGATGAGTGCAGGGTCCAGCCAGAGCTGCCACAGGCTTTTGATCGCATACCCAGCTCCCACCCATAACTTTGTGAACAATACACTCCAGACTTTTGCACATCTTAAACCTTATCCTTAAGCAATTTGTCCACACATAAACATTCTCATTCTTCTCATGGGTGTGTTTTTGTTTTGCTCTACACCCTGATTTTCCATTATTAATGTCTTTCAGCTACACTAGTAATAGCTAGGTTCTTTTCCTCCAGATTTATTTTTCCTCCTCTTCCCAGGGGGTTTGTGGACAAGGGGAAGTAGGGGATGGAGCAGGGAGAAATACAGGATTCATAAATCAGGAGGCAGAAAAAGCTTTTCCCTAAGTACAGGTGAAGCCTTGCTTATTGATTCCTGTAAAACATAAATTTTAGACTGTAATATGTAGGGGCTTGATATGCTTGAATTACCTTTGAGAATGAATCTTGCTACTGTGTATAAAGCCCATTCTGACCACTATAAAAAGAGGAGCTTTTTATCAAATGTTTACATTAGTTCTACAGTGTTATAGACTTGCTGGCTATTTAGCAGCTGAAACTTTTTAATAGTTTTTAAATAATAATAAAGAAAAAAAATAGAAAGCTAAAGGGATTCTGTCGGATTTTGGAGGCCCAGAAGTTGACCTATTGTCTCTATTTTCCAAGTCCACGTGAATCCATGCAATGTCTTAGCAAAATTATGAAGGAAAAAGATAAAAAGTGACAGGAGACCAACAGGCAGTGAGAACAAATGAATGCAGCTCAGCACAGAGGTAAGCAGCCCCTCAGCAAGAAATCTCCATGCAGCTCCATAAGGCGATGAGTAACCCCTACCACTGCTTTACTTTGTTCAGAAGTCATGAGACAGTCCCCTCCTTTCCAAATTTGAAGGGGAAGACTGGCTTCCTCAGCCTTGAAAAATAATTATACAAGTGGTTTTTGTTCGTTTGCTTGTATTTTTGCCTGCTAATCTGATACCCAGACCATTTACTATGCATTCTGCTCATGTTTTCCCATTCTACTCATAAGCTCTGTGGCCCAGTGCAAAGTTACTTCACGTTTTAACCAAAAGCTGAGGTTCTCATCAATTCATTGTACTCCAGGAGTCGGGGCTTAACAAACAATAAATACTACAAGCCAAGCAATAATCTCTGAGAGTTTGAACTGGTGATCACTGCAATAACAAACCTGGATGTTTACGCAGTGTAGAAAATAGACACGGTGAGTAAACAGGATTCAGTTTCAAGATATAAATCTTCTCATTGTGACAAGCATCTTTAGAGAACTGTTTGTTTTAATTAATAGTTGCAGGATGGTAAATAATTTAGATGAAATAAACTTCACCTTAACCCAGAAAAAAAAGAAAAAAAGAGAGAGAAAAAAAAAAAAGCCAACAACCCAGCTACCAGATAGAAGATAATTTTTTAATGTAAACAAATTTGTTAGCCTTTGACTTAACATTTTCAAGTTAGAACGTATAGCTGGATTCCTAAACCCAGTTTTTAGAGGTAAGTATCTCGATTTGTAATCCGGACATCCATTTTGGTTCCTATATGTAGATTTAGGAAATCTACAGGGTTTCATTCAGAAAAAATATACATTGACCTCTTTCACAATTGTATTTTTATTGTCATATATGTGTAGAGAGATATATATACATCTGTCAAATTTCTGGCTTCAGGCCTTCACTTGGCAATGAGGAGAGTATGTGAGGAGGCAAATGAAAAATAAATCTTTGCATTCCTCTAGCACCTTTCACCTGAGTATCTCAAAATCGTTTGCATCACGGAAGAATTATGCCATATAGGGAAGTACTTTTAGCCCTGCTTAATGAGAGAGGAATCTATAACATGTAGTGGTTAAGTGACTTGTCCCAGGTTGTCATTGCTCATGGTTTTCTGGCTTGACCCACACTAGGAAGTGCCGTCTGCCTCATAAGCAGGGCTTTTCTTGCAAAAGGAGGATCTGACGTTTGTTGAGGAGGAGCATTTGGAGGTTCAGTCTGAGGTCTGGATTTCACCCACAACTGAATAATCCCTAGCTCCACTGTCCCCTGGCCTCCATGTCAGCCTTGTGCCCCTTCCTCACCCCTTAGCCTCCAGGCGTTTTCCCCTGCCACCCTCCTCTCCTCCTTACTCCAAATCTTCTCACATCCCGTTTCCCTCTGCCTTTTAGAAAACACAGCCCTGACCTCAAAAGCTCTACAGGCTAAACAGACAATTTTATGCGTGGGTGAGTCACTAATAAAAGCACTTGTCTTGCCAGCACCCTAATCATTTTGCTTACGTGTTTTATGCCTTTCCCTCATTCTTCATCTATTTTGTTTATTTAGATTACAAACTCTTCAGTCTGGGGATCCTGCCTTCTTCTGTCTTTACAGCCTCTACCACAGCATGACCCAAAGCTGATTGGAGTGCTGCACTGCTACCATAGCACACACAATAATAAATAAAACCAGGACTGTGAGGAGATTATAGTTAGAGCTGTGCAAAACTCAGTGGTTTTGGTTTGCATTGGTTCCTCCCTGCTGAGTCTACATTGTGTTTTGGATTTATATGCAAAAAAACTCAAAGCAAATCTCCCAAAGTGCCAAGTGTGGCCTGGTCTGGACTCAAAGTCATGCACGACCAGGGTGTTTTCAACAGTTCCTCCTTGAAATTATAAATCTGCCAAGTCTAAGTCCAGGTTTACTGAAAGGTTCTTGAACCTTTGCAGATTTTGGGGGCCAGCCAAGTTTTCGGTTTCATTACAAAAGTCTCTCCCAGCCCTGCTTAACATACTAATTGCCACACCATAATGCCCTGTGGCGAACAAGAGGATTTAATCTTTCTCAGCAGCACATGCAGGTCTACTTATGAAGGCCATAGCCAGCTTTCAAATCATGATTTAGATTTCCAAATTCATTGTTCGAGGCGAACAGAAATATACCCACCACCTTTTGTTGAGATACTTTCTTTGCCCCTGGACTGGAGCCTTCAGCAGAGCCATCCCTCATCTTGCTTGCCCTCGTTCCACCAGGACAGTAGCAAAAAAGCCAAGCCAGAGCTGCTTGATGGCACAGTGCTTATCTCAAATGCTTGAGTGACTCCCTCAATTAGCTGGGAAGAATTCCCTTGAAATCCCTGCAAGCTCTCATTATGCCAAAATAAGCTGTGACAGTGATCAGGTTTCTGCTGCAGGTTTCTGAAGGGAGTGTCCTTTTTCACAGTCTGATGGAGGGTAAGTCAGTCTTGTGGAAGCCCCATTATACCTTAATAGCCATGTGTGTATGTGCATGCTGCTATGCACAAGATGAACATTCAGAAGAGGCAGAGTGAAGTCTCAGTGATATATCCTGTGTTTGTACCAAGTGTATTACCGCATGGAAGACATGCTTACCACGTGGAAGATGTGGGGCAACACCATGCCATGGAGGTTCCTATGATGGAAAATCAGAGAGGCCAGAAGAGCAGCATCCTCTCAGGCACTGGGAAGCCTTACACCCATGGGATGTGCAGGGCTCCACATTGTGCCAGCAGTATATGGGACAGCTTTTTAAATAGCTGGCTGCCAACATGTTAAATCATACAGAAGTATTTTGAATGAAAATACTTCCACTCTTTGCCTGTGATAGAGCAGAAAACAGAGAGACATCTCCCTGGGCATTACCAGGAAGTGCTGAAATTAGCCAACTCAGTAAGGTCTCAACCTAGTGTCCCTAGACAGCCTGGGAGAATAGAAACCTAGTGGTCCTACATTTCACCAAGCATACCACTTCCAGTTCTCCCAGGCCGCTCCAGTAACTGTGCAAAAGACTAGTTCCTGGCTCTTCTACACTGTGCAAGACCATGTGTGCCTTTGGTACATACTAAGTCAGTAGTGTCTGGACAGGAGCTGCCAGGAGCTTCTACATCAAAATGCTTCTTCTCAAACTGCTGTATCACAGAAAATTGTGCTGAGTTTCATGAACTTTTGAGTAAAAATAAGGGGAAAAAAAGTAAGGATTTGAAGTGTTTTCAAAATAAATAGTTGTAAGGGCAGGTATTTCAGTAATTTTTGTTTTCTGCCAATTATTAGCTAATAAAAAAAGAAACAAATTTAGATTTTACATGAAAGAAAATGAATTATATGGTTTTATATTCCTTTGACATGTTATAGAGGCTGCTGGATTTTTTCACCTTGAATCTTTTTGTGGGATGGGAAATCCACTTCCTAATTAATTAAAGCCTTAGTTTAAATCCCCAGAAAAAGAAGTTTTGTTCCTCACCATAGACATTTCATCTGAGTATACAAGAGAAAAGGGAAGGCAGGGAGAAGACCTTTTTTTGGAAGGAGTGCATCAACTGCAGCACAGCACACAACTCTGGTTTGCTTTGGCCTTCAGAGCCATTTAAGCCTGAGGGAGAAGGCCCCAGGAGCCAGGTTGGTGGCATGGATTGGCATGGTGAGAAAGGCCTAGGGCAGGAAAGAGCACTGGTGTCTGGACTGTCAACATCTGTGTCCTCACACACACAGGTGTGATGAGGAGGAGAACAATGGGAGAGAAGTCAAATCTGGCTCACCATCAGCCAGATTGTTTTACAGTGAGATACCTTTCACCTCAGCACATCTCCAAGGCATGAGACCAGCTGCAGCACAGTTCCCCAATGGTCCTATTTTCCTTTCAGCTCCCACGAGCCAGCAAAACCCAGAGCTAAATAGAAGTGAGAGTTTCTCCCTTGCTAATACACTGGTGAGAGTGTCATACAGCAGAGCTGGGAACAGGCAGATGCTGAATGAGTCTTACATGGAAAGCAAGAGACTGGTCTTCATACCCAATTGCTATTATAACATTGCATTGTACTCTTTTTTTTTCCATCTTATATTTCTAGGGATAATTCAATAGAGGTGATTTCTCTGGAGTTATTTCCAAGAAAGACAACCCTCAGATGATGCAAGGAACTATTGAAGTGTGCTCACCACATGCTTTCCTGGGTTTGCTCCTGAGCTCAGCAAGGAACACACCATACAAATGTACAGCAGGATGGATGGCAGGACAGGGCAGCTTGGGTGGGCAGGGCTGTGCCTTGCAGTGACAGTGGGACTCAAGCAGTCTTTCATTCTGGTTTCAGAGCAGGGAATGCATTGAAGAAATCCAAACACAGCGGTCAGGCAGCCAAAACCAGAGACTCAATGTCATGTATTCATGGCGACGGTCATTTTTGGTTTGTGCTATACTGCTGCAAAAAAAACAGTGCTCAGTTATAGCTGGGATTTTTAACAAGCATGTGAACATGAAAGTGAAAGTTTTATTAAAGTAATAAGTACTAATTAGCAAAAAGATAGTTATCTTACTTTCCTTCTGACTGATAACTACATCCATATGGAGATAAATAAGCTTACTCTGAATGGAAGAAAAATAATGCAGAAAACAAATAACCCAGGCATTTTTTAAATATATCTTAGACACACTTGACATACTATAGATTATATTGAGTTTGCATATCAAAGTCATCAATCATGGCTAATAAAGCTAATATATGAGCATATAGATGTAAAGCTAAGCAAATAAATCTGCAGAGTTCTCAGTAGTCCCAACGAGTATCTATTTTTATTAATGAATTTTAGCTTATTGACTTGAAAAAGTTTTCCCTTCACAGCAGAAAATTGTGTGAAGACTTCTACGGTTTCCGTGTTTTACCTTTAGAATCTCAAAGCAAAAGCTGGCGATCGAAAATCCTAATTAAACTACAGCACCAGTTCAAATTATTTTCCTAAATACTGGGGCACTGAAATCTCACCAGGCCATTCTCCTATTTCTACACCTGTTCATGTTCATACATGTCCTTTTTATTGCTGTGCTTTTTTTCTGCAATGATATATGAAAATGAAGAGACGTGCAAGAGGAAAATGATTGTTTCTCTGCATAATATCTGTCATATTCTTCTCCCTGGCAGTATTGTCTGCAATATAAGACTGAAGAGCTTTAAGAACGATACTAAGTAAGGACTTTTTGTCCTTAATAGTGCAATGCCTTGCAACAGAAAGCTGAGGCAGGTTTCTGCTGACTTAGCATATGCCTCACAAGAAAGAAATCTATCTGGCAATTATGGTTTTGCGTCTCCTGCCCTGTCTTCTGTTGTTTGTATAAGAGCAGCGGTACTTCTGCCACAGGCTTCTTCATACAGCTGTCCTGTCAATGCCAGTTTTCATAGGTAATCCATCTAGCTCAGCAGAGTTCAAACAAGACGCCTCCCTGTCTTTAATTAATGCTTTATTTAAGTCTCCCCTGGGGATGTAGCCATGCTGATTTTTCAAAATTCTCTGTTATTTTTCAAGCACACACAAAAAAAGTCCACTTCTGAGTTTCTAGACTGGGAAAATCTACTTCACTCAGTCTTCTAGTCTCAGTCAATGTTTTAAATACCCACAGACATCTCTTTAGCTACTGAAAGTGTTATGCATTTAGTTCTACAGATCGGGAAGAAGAAAAAAGATAAATCCAGTCAAATTCATTTTCTCTGCTATCTCTTCTCATGTTCTGCATCCACATTTACCGTAGTCATAGCCAGATTATGCACCGACTTATGCTATCATAGACCTTTAAACCCCATATAATATTCAGACCCCTTCAGGGACCCCTCAGATCAAGTCAAAAACCATTTCTTGCTGTGTAGATGCTAATCCTGCACCTGTGGCTTTGCTGATCAGGAACTGAATATACATCTGACGGTGTTGTTAATCAGACCTGATGCACATGAGAAAACCAGTAAAATACATCAAATAACAGATAAGCAAGACAGGCTAAAACCAAAGACTGCAGCAAAGCATGTTTGAATCAGTAAGAGTCAAGAACTGGTACACCCTCAATCAACACTGCCTGATAATATTTTACTGGCTTTGGGTTTTTGTGTTTTAATGAGCAAAGAGCAGTGTTTTGTAATCCTCATTATTTAAATGCATAGCACCACTTTGTGCTTCTGTAGCTTCTTTCTCAAATTATGTTGCACGTATTAAGCAAGACTTGTGGCATCCTTCAGAGGGTGTGAGAGTTTCGATGAATTTTTTATATATAGGTGGTAGCCATAGAGGTTCATTCCATGCAAAGATTAAAAGAATTAAGAACAGAAATTTTCATTCACAGTTCTCAATCAAACATATAGTACAAAGATCCATTTTTCACTTTCCACAAACCATTCTAGCTCCTACCGCCAAGTTTATTCTACCTCTCTAACTTGAAGTGGGGCACACCAAAATGAGTGTCCACCAATTTCCCTGGAACAATGAAAGGCGTGCTGTAGGCTTGATATCCTGACGTCAGCACAAGTCTGCACACAGACCAACCCTCAGTTTTGTTAAAGGCTTCAGCTGAAATTGTATGACAGTTCTTTGGCAGAGCCAAAATGTGAAGCCCAGATGGTGGCCTCCCAAGTGAAACCCTCTGATCTCTAGACAATCATCCTTTTGCTTCCTGATTTTTCTGTCATGACTACAGTGTCATACTTCCAGCCTTGCTCTGCTGAGCAAGATCCTCATAGAGCTAACAGTAGGAAAGACAAAGTTAAACCACCATGTTTTCCCCTCCCGTCCCTTTCCAACATGAACTGATCTTTTTTCTGTTACCACTTGCTTCTTTCCTACAGCCAACAGCTGAGTCAAAATATTAGACTGTAATTAGCTTTTGTAGATCTATGGCTCCTGTTTTGGACCAAGACTCAAATGGACTTCATACGATATCATATCAGAAAGAAAAGAATTGGAAGATTACTCAATTCATGGGGCTAATAAATATTTATGACGGTCATCCAGAAAGTGACTTGTCCTAAATGCAAGAAGATTATGCTGGAAACTCGGATTTTTAAAGTCCTGGTCTAGTCCTACAAGAACTGCCTGGAACTTTTCTAGTACCTACATGTCTTACTATCTAGATCGCCATCACCAGAATGCCTGTGCTCCTCCCAATAATGACACTCCCTCTCCCTCCCTTTGCCTTTCTTGCCAAGCTATAAGAAAAGATGGACTGATAACACAAAGTAAAGTTTTTTGTATGTGTGTGTGTTGATGGAGGGCAGTTTTCTATCAACACTTGTGATAAAACATATGAATGTTATTGTTATGCACAGTCCACCAGCAGGGCTAACTAGATGGTAACTTAACTAGATGTTAGGTCACTGGACCTGGACTAAGTGAATTTACTCACTGATTTCATCAAAATTAATCCTTTCAGTTAAGCTAAGAAGAAATAAGCTTGCAGCACAGCCTTCTCCAGTACAGCAACTCAAACTCATTCAGTCATGAGACTGGTTGGGCTAAAGCTTTTTCTCATGGAGGTAATTTAACACAGCTTAAAAAAAGCAAAGGTAAAGGCAAAACAAACAGAGTGTAGATGGCTTGGTACCTCTTCTTCAAAGGTTTAGGTGAGGCATGAATACCAAGTTCATCACACCCACGTAAAATGCTAAGTTTATCACAATCATCTAGTGAAAAGTTAAGGTCACTTCTTTCTCAGTGCTCCTTTTACACCATTGACAATACATGACTGAGGGTCACATTTTCTTTTCTGTTGTTTTTCTCCATCCTGCACTGTTTAGAGATTTAAAAATTAAATTAATCAGCATCTTGGAGCATAAAGTTCTAAGGTTGCTTTATTGTGAAATTAAAGCATGACTCATAGTAGCTATATATCCACCTTTGTGGCCGGACCAGCTTTGTTATTTTTCTCTGCTGTTTCTTTCCATGCAGCAGAACTTGTAGCCACACAATGTAATGAGCTAAGAAATGGCAGTGCGTCATTCAGGGTGGGGCTGAGCAACGATGTCGCAAAGAGAGATGGCAAGATTACAGGGAGGATCTGAGCAGGATCTGGAGGAGGGTGAAGAAAGAAACGTCCTGCAACGACAGAAATAACCATTTATGTATGTAAATCAGGAGAAAGGCAGCCCTTCAAAGGCAAATATACCTACCAGGGAAATCATGGGGGGGGGAAGAAAAATGTTTGAAGGGACTGGCTGCAAATACACACACAGGTGCATGTGCATGTAGCTAAAATGAGGCAAACTCCCTCAGCAGTTGCAGCACATCCAGCTGCGCAACTGCAGTTATGGAAAGTTCTCACTGTGGCCACTCAAGGAGTGGCACAGCTCAATTCCTTCAGCAAGAAACAAGTACTTCTGGGAGCCACAGAAATTAAGCTGTTTGGTTTCCTGTGGCTCTGCATTTTGCGGTTGATTAGTTGAGATTTTCCTGTGGTCAGGGCATCCTGTGTGGATTCTCTGGGGTCTAATAATACAGTTCACCTTCCTCTTCTGCCTTTCTTTCAGTGAAACACTGATGTCAATCTCTGTCTTCTGCATAAGTGGCAAACTTAGAAATCTGTCCAGACCTTCTATCTGTAAGAACTTCATCCCTCTCTCAAAAGTATCCGAAGATGGCCAGCTTATTCCAAACCTGCTGTGGCAACATAGATAAACCATCAGGCAAAACTCTCTTTACTTGGGAAGGCAGGATTCACTGAAGTCACATCTTTACCGAAACAGTAAAGCTGCTAACACAACACGTGTGAACCAGGGCTGTTTAGAAATCCAGGGCTGAACTGTTGATAAATACGTAGCAATTAGACTTAGGACATTGCACAGCAGGAGCAAAGACGGCAAACACAGACCTCGTATTTCAGGAGTTCATCATTGCAACTCTGGCATGATATATGTAAGTATATAATGCTCACCGAAAGGTTACCAACAGGAAATACCCTAGGAACAAAATGCAGAGGGATAGATCTTTACGTTTTCATTTAAACAGGAAAGATAGGTGGAAACCAAAACAAATGAAGCTATACTTAAAATAAAGATTACTATATTCTAGGCCACCAAAGGTTGTAACACCTGACCTAAGAATGGGTGGGGATGTTTGGGATAAAGGAAGGGAGGCCTGGAAAACAGTGGACCTATCTAGATAAGTTTGATGAAATGAAAATAAACAACCAATATCTGCTAAAGGGTACATGGAATAAGTCAAACAAGACGGCCACATGGTTTACATAATTTTAGCGTTCATGGAGAATTAGGTCCACTAGAACAATAGGCTGTCGTGGAAGAGAGCTATGTGCTGGTTTTACTCATGTAACTTTGAGGCTAGTGGCAAAAGCTCCCACTGACTGAACCTGGCCTTTTCACACTATTTTTAGTCTCAGCAGAATGAAGTCAAGAGCTGCATGGCTAACTGTTGGGACTGGCGTACCACAGTGAGATGTTTTCTTGTACCACTTGTACCGCTTAGCAGCCTTGCTCTGGGATACAGCACTGTTTCAGGATCCAGGCCAATTTCAAATCTGCTACAACTCACCCTCAAAACAGTTAGTTAATAGGAGCCTGTTCATCAAAGCCAATTTGCTGTTGTTTTAAGAGGAGAGACACACTGCCAGTTCTCTGCTGATATTAATGCCAAAGTCATTTTATAAGGGATGCCAGAGCGTATACCAATTCTCATTCCTCAGAGACTGAAAAAAGGTGGTGATGATGGTGTAGATATTTGCAGAAGAGTACTTCAGGAGACTCCCAAAGCTTATCCTAAAGTTACTGTCTTGCAAACTGCTGAGCATTTCTGGCTTCTGTCCAGCAAAGCACTTAAATATTTGATAAACTCTGTAAGAATGTTCACAGGCTTCAAACCAGCACATCCATAAGCTCTGTGCTGGACCAGCCCCCAAAGGCTGAACATGAGCTGTACCTTGCACAAGAGAAGTCTCCCCCGATAGTCCTGGTCTGACATAGTAATTTGCTTCTTCAAGGACAGTTACCAATGGGCCACGTCAATACGCACATTGGCTGGCCATGATAAAAAGGTAAAACAATACTAAACAAAACAACCACTTAAATGCCCTCAGTATTTTACCTCAGAGAAATTTCCCTAATGAGGACAAGTCCGATGAGAGAGAGGTGACTTTTCATATGGCTTTGGTTTGCATGCGATGCTGTAGAGGAAAGATTTCAGTCCCGAGAATCAGCAGTTTCTGGATGACAATAAATCCACACAGGGACACGCTAAAGCATAATGCAATTCTAAAACAAGGAATTCTGACTTCTAACTGAAAGATAGGCAATTAGTAAGTTTTAATAATTGAACTTAACTGCAGGCAGAGAGAAGCAACAAGACCAGATGTGCACATAAAGCTAAACTTAAATCAAATCAGTCTACCATCTGGTACAAGAAGAAAAATCATGTGACAGACCTGGTCAGCATGAGGAAATGGCACAAATGTCTGGATAATGAGCTTAAGCTAAATCAGTGTGTTACACAATTCAGAAATGGAAACAGCCATAAAATGGATTGTAACAGTCTAACTAAATTGTATCTGATTTAACTAAATTAACACCATTTTCCCCTGTGAACTAGACCTTAAGTGACCTATCACAGGTAGTAAACTGGGAATATTTAGAAATAAGTATATGTTTATAGCAGACAAAGGTTCACATACACTCTTCTCCCCATGCAAAAGAAATCTTACCCATAAGACTACTCTTTTCCAAGCATTTGAGGATAGAGCCCTCCAGTGAAGCATTTGCAAGTCAGAGCCAATGGGATCTGTTGCATTTTACCTACCTTGTGAGCATAGAGCTGCAGCAAAGGCTGGAAGCAGAGGAAACTTTACAGTCTTGGGGGAGAATGCATAGGTGATTGTGAGCTCAGATGTGGACCTCTGCCAGAGAATGGGTGTCCAGTGGAATGAGCTGGGAGTCTTGTTGGCTTGGATGTGCTGATCTGCGATGTTGTGTTTGGATGCAGTGGAACAGATGGCCATGGCAGCTCTAGCCCTAGCTGTTGCCCACTTTGCAGTGCCATTGCAAAATATTATGTAGTAATCTCTCTCTTGCATAGACTCTGGGGATGCCCTTGATCGCCTCCTGCATCCACTGTTCCTTTGTGGATCCTGGTCATCTATGCTTAGGTTTGCAGTTCGCAAATGAGGACTGTGTGCTGGGAACAGAAAGCAGGGAAATCCTGTGGTGCTTCCAGTAGCACTGCATGATGCTCAGCAGCATCTCTTCCAGTCCTCCATCTCTATGACATTTTGACTGGTAACACAAACTGGACCATCTTCTTCCCCCTCCTTCATTTTGTGCTGCCTGGTAACAGCAGCCTAGGCACTTTGCATGTAAGCTGTGCAACTCAGCCATTTTGATCAGATGGTGAAGAACCACTGTAAACAGGGAGAGAGTAGAGGTTTAGAAAGGTGGTAGCAACTTCATTTGATTTATGGGGTTTATCTTTTGGTACGAAGCTCCACCAACTCAGCAAACATTTGTGGGTTTGCAGATTTACTTCAATGCTCTAGCAGATGATCTTGCCCTTCTGCTACTCCTCTGGAAATACTTCAAGTCAGCGTGTTGTGTGCATAATTGATAGCTGCTTTCCAGCCTCCAAACACAGTATTAAAAAGATAAGCACAACCTGGGGGTGGAAGGTTAAAGGGGGGATTTTCTGGCTTAAAGTGCGAAGATTTGGAGAGATCATGTGCCTGCTCCTAGTTTTATATGCATGCATTTTGTTTATAGAGCACATGTGCAAAAACAAGTCAAAGAGCTCTCAGGGGAGTTAGGAATCTGTCCAGCATGTGGCAAATCCTTAGCACGAGACAATCCTCCACACGGCTGCCATTCCGAGGGTCCCCCTTCAACACAAGGCATTTCTGCTGCAGGAGTTCAAGGGATTATTTAGAAAAGGGGTTGAGAATGAGAACCAGCTCTCACAAGCAGCGGTTTATAAAGCAATGATGATTCAAAAGCTAAGCTGGTGTTCAAGGTTAACAGCAGGGACGTGCTGTGTCCCTGAGGGTGACTATCCCAGTTCCCCTTCGGGGCTTGTGGCTCACTGAGCTTTCTGCAAGGAGTTTTCTTTGTCCTGCATGTCACCGTGTAATCCAGCTCCTTTCCGGGGGGGCCAAGGGGAGGGGGGTGGGGATGTAAATATTTCAACACCCGTTCAGCTCACCTCATAGCCCCAATAAAAACTGTAATATTTTAAACTGCTTTTGCTGTCTCCTTTCTACAGGGCAGTTGAAAGGATATAAAAGCATTCTAACAATTTTATAGGTCGTCTCTGGAGCTCTTTTGTGATGTAGGAGAACAGGAGTTTTGTTGCCATTTGCCCATGGACAGCTGCCAAACTCACCTGTCTCCAAGGAGCCTGCGAGGGACATATCACATCGCTCTGGAAACTCAGGGCTGGGCGGGATGGCTTCTCACTTTACTCAGCTGAGAAACATGTTGCACAATTTAACCCCTTACCGAGCACCGGCCTGGCTCTGCTACTCAAAATCAGCAGCTCATCCCATTTGCAGTAAGATTTAAGGAAAGCAAAAGCTGCTGGATGGTTGGAGAGAAATCTAAAACCAGGGCTTTTTCTCTGAAAAACCCTTACCCATGTGAGAAGGCTTTCAATCCTGTCAGTCATCCTACTGACTTCCGTGAAGCCTTTAAATGTCTACAGCTCTTTTGCCACTCTTTAATCTTGGTAACTAGCCTCCAGAGCCAAACTCTTTTTATACAGGCTCCAATTTGACAAGGTTCGTAAGAATTTGTCTGCCTAACTGAAGTTTTGCCGGCTTAGTTGCATGTTCAAAGTTAGGCACATGTTAAAGTATTTGAAGTCAGAAATTGGTGGCTTGATCCTGTGCGTAAAATGTAAAAGCTATGGATTAGAAGACCTCTGCCACTGACCACATCTCCTTACAGGTCACTTCATGTGCAGGATCCCGCTTCTAATCTCAGCAATGACAATTAAACCCCTCCCATCTATCTGGCTGGCACAGGAGAGCTGTGCAGCTCCGTTTGTTGTGAAAACATTTGCAGGTCCTTGCATGGCGGGTCTGACAGAAGCGTAGTGTGATCTACTCCCTATGTATGAATCTTTTTTTCTCCCTACAAATGAATATTTACAATCTCCAACCTCCTCCTCTTCTGGAAAGAAAAGCATATAAAATTGTTCTCAATCAAGTTCTTTTACTGAGTTGGCGGAGAAATGCAGAAAGTTTAAATTAGATGGAATACACACGCATAATTTATTTAAGTTCAAGCACAAAGATCAAAATCTACAAAGTTTTACAAAAGAAAGCCCCAAAAGATCTTTCATCTTCCTGATTCCATTTCCCTGCCTACACCTCTTTTACACTACTATAATGTATTTGTTCAGCTTTAGTTTCTGCTCTGTGCAACGTTTCTGCTTAAGAAAGATTCTGTTGAGTCATTACCAGTCTCAGCCAAACAGGCTTTTCAAGAATGGAGGAGAAAATAAAGGCTGTGGTTTTTCAATTAATTCCATGCTGTTTAACCCTTCAGCCACTAGTGACTTCCAGACTTCCAGCCAGCGTAATACCTAGAAGATTATGCTGCCGGTGCACCCGAGAAAACGATGCTTCAGTCATTGCCAATGCTATGGAAGGGTGATACCTACCACAGCATCACCAACTCTGCCAGCAGCTCATGAGATAAGGGAGAAGACAAAGTTGCCACTGGTGTCACAGGGTCAAGCAGACCAGAAGGCAGATGCCTGTTATCAGGGTCTCTTCCCACGACCAAGGAAAATAAAGTAGCTGTGAGAGGAAAACTGAAATCCAGAATGAGAGACGAGCACACCTCCCTTTGTGAGTAGGAGAGAGTCTCCACTCCTCCTTCCTCCAGCTGGCATCAGGTTCTGTATAGGAGAGTAGTTGCCAAGATGATATAGCTTGAATGAGCTTCTGGTAGCTTGAGGTTTGAGAGGCCCCCCCAGTGAGCAGAAGCTTAGAGTGAGAAAAGGCAGAAGAAGGGAAAGTGGATAAGGTGATCTTCATTGCACTGTCTTTTAAAGCAATCTCACTCTGCTATACTTTCAGTCCACGCTGCCAATGGCTATTTCTGTTATCTTTGCACAGAAAAAGGTTGCAATCCTTCTTGCTCTCATTCTCTTTCCCTTGTTAATAAAAGCTCAGTTTAGATCTGATATCGCTTTAAAGGCTCTGCTATCAAAGTTTATTAGACCCACTGGGACAGATCACAGTTTTCAGAGGCTCAGACTTTCACAGGAGATAACTGTAAAATGAACCATCCAATGTTCTTAAAAATGCTGATTTTTCTTGGGCTCATCTGTTACACAAAGCTGCACTGTATTCAAGCATAATTATAAGCAATCTCAATGGCCGACAAGCTGCTGGCCACAATTTTGCCGTTAAGTAAACTACAGTCATCAGCAGTCCACAGCCTGTCGTGCTGGCTGACATGAAGCTGAGCAGGATGCCATCTGTGGTGAATGCAGGCTTTATCACAGCAATGGGATAATGCCTCTCTTGGGCTCCTAGATATAGGTCATGATTATAAAAAAAAGTAGTAGGAAGAAATCCAGAGTTGCTTTTCCCTGTTTCTGTCTAGAGACTGCTTGAGAAGTTTCATCTGGAGAGCAATGAAGTGAGAATTTGCATATCAATCTTCCTATACAACAGTTGTTCTTTCTTTGTAATGAAGTCATTGGTACTATTATGTGGTTTTCAGTAGGCTACACTCCTAACAATGCATGGGAATAAACATAGTACCTGTAGGATCTCTAACTGTAATATGTATCACAGAGGCATCTATTTACACTGTGATAGGAGGGGAACAATTCAGCAACTTACCAGCATGGTAATGAAAAGCATAATGTCCTAAAAATAAGGATGTTGATGTTTTGGGAAAGGTAGTGAGAGGGGGAAAAAAGAAAAGAAAGGGAGGAGAAGGGGAAGGGGAAGGGGAAGGGAGAGGAAAGGGAAAGGAGAGGAAAGGGATGGAGAGGGAAGGGAGAGGAGAGGAGAGGAGAGGAGAGGAGAGGAGAGGAGAGGAGAGGAGAGGAGAGGAGAGGAGAGGAGAGGAGAGGAGAGGAGAGGAGAGGAGAGGAGAGGAGAGGAGAGGAGAGGAGAGGAGAGGAGAGGAGAGGAGAGGAGAGGAGAGGAGAGGAGAGGAGAGGAGAGGAGAGGAGAGGAGAGGAAACACCTCTCAGGATAAACCAAAGAGGGAAAGGGAGTTTCAGGGCACTCATTTGAAAGATGCTTCATCATTGAGCTGACAACACTGGAATAGTGCTGGCAGACAAAATGGCTGACAGAGCTAGTCTAGCACCAGGACCAGCAATGTCCTGCTCTTCTGCATCTACATAACATTGCTTCACACCCTTCCATGTGACTTCATGGCATCGCTTGGTTTTTGTGTACACGAGGGAGGCCAGCTAGGGAAAACTGGAAGAGCGCTTGGTTCTGGAAGACTGAAGAGGCCAGCTTTCCCTGTCATGGTTTTCACCAGTGACTGCCTCTCACCAATAGCATGTGCAGCCATTTGACAGCTCATCTGCTTTCTGATTCCTTAACAGGTCATACAGATGGACCAGAAGCTGGATGACATCCTGACCACACTCCAGGCTCAGTTCAGGGATCAGCCACAAGCACAGATGTCAGGGCCAGCCGCTCCACCTGTCAGACAGCTACAGACAGCCTCAGATTCCTCCCCACTGAACCGGAAAATTTAAAAGCCGGAGGACAGCCACATGCCACCCTCTCATTCTTTTACATCTGGTTATTTTTAAGTCTTGGTGTCTCAGGATTCAGCTGTGTTGTTGGTGAAATGGAATATGCTTCTGTAGTAGATTAAAAGAAAAAGAAAGAGAAGCAGCAGCAAAAAGCCAGTCATGCCCCTAGGAGAGCGCATAAGTTTTGCACCTGTTTTATTAGCCACTGTTAGCTAACCTATGTCAGCCTGTGGCAGTCCTTCTCAGCCAACCCTATTTAGGCTGAGGGCACACACACAGGCCACTCTGGTAAGGTAAGCACCCAAGCAAGGGTCAGGATGACCCATTCATGGACAAAGGGGAAGAAGGACTGTGTTTTTGGCATTTAAGCACTAAATTTAATTCTCACACCTTGCCCCAAAGGGGAAAAGAGACAGCATTTGAACATGAAACAAATGGAAATCGGTGAACAGGAAAATTAAACAGCGTGTTTTGACTTCTACCAAGCAGTGAGGATTATAAGAAGGGCAGATGTATATGTTAGTGTGAATGACAATGTAAAGACAACAGGCTACTGATTAAAAATACGGAAGTGTACACAGGCTGGTTGACATATGAAAGAAGCAAAGACTTCAGCTAATTAAAGCTAAGGGTTGCAAATGAGATGAGATGCATGTTGGAACAGACAGGCAAGAGAGATAGTATCTGCGTAGGCTTACTGCACAAGAACGCTTTAATAGCTATCAGCTACACTAATGACTGCTATGAAAACCGTTCTCAAACTTTTACCTTCATTCAGCAGTGGTTCTTGAGTCCAGTTGCCTTAACTTTAACATAAGAAGTCTGTACAGTTATCAGCTTTGAAATATCTATAAAGCTCAGCTCAAGTCTCTGAGTAACAGTGCTGCAGGAGGGCTGCAGCTATGACTGAGAATGGAAGGGTATCTTAAAGAAAACAAAAACGTGCATACTGATGATGGAAGCTAATCACTGCTTAAATAAACTGCTGTGTATAATTTCAAATGCTCGGGGTTTATTTTCCTTGTAATTTGGTTGTAAATTGAGTGCATATGCCAGCTGATATACTGTCACTGTGAAGTGAGTCTTACCTTGTACTCCAGAAAAGGGATGATACAACACTTGCTAAATATGTAAATAATAAATTGAGCTAAAAAGGGTGCAGTGCTATTTATTCAAGTCTTTTTCATATATTTACATAATCAACCATTTGAATGAACAAAAATCAGCAGAGCAAAGACCTGATTCCTGGGAAATGCTAAATATATTCTATTCCCATTCATATCCATGGAAGCAAATCCTGCACTGCATTTAACAGCAACCTGAAAGACTGGTCCCTTAATAAGCATTTATTTGGACCAATGAGTGGTCCATTTCAATGTAATTAAAGTAGCTTGTAAATATTACCTGTCCCTTTAAAACTCTTTCCCAGGTTTGTGCGTCTGGGAATTCAAGCTTGAAAAGAGTACAGTGAGACTGATTCCAATCTTTAGATTGCAGGCGCGTCTTAGAATATTAATGATGTGTGAGAGGCAATTAAAAAAGAAAAAAATGTGTTTTTAATTAAATCAGCTGACAAACCACCATCCCATCTTGTCTGATTACTACAGAGTTACTGAACACGACCAAATACAGCATGTAACTTTGGAAAATAATGAATAATCATTGTCAGACCTCTTATTTGCTCCTGGCTTTGAGACAGGGCCAGGAGCTTCAGTAATGGTCCATCATACATGTCAATGACTCTGGCCACTCAGATCTATGTAGGCAAATAGACACCAGTGGTAAGTACAACTTCATTAATCACAGGTGAAAAATAACCCTTGGGATCCCATTGCTCCAGGGGTTCAGAAGATAGTGCAGCTTTCTGCTTTCCGTAGAAGGTCTTGGGGATTTCTGTGGCTAACACAAAGTGAAACATCCTCTGGTACATGTGGTCACTGTTTTGTAGACCGAGGAATACAACTGTACTCACTAATAATTCTCAATTGAGTTGTTAAAGGACTATGTGTGTAGTGACACCTACTATCTCAGTATCTGGGAGAATACACTCAAAAGCCCTTCCTCAGAAAATGCAGTTAAACAAAGTAGGAGAAGGCTCAGCTACAGAGTGTCAGATGGGATGACTGGGTGGGAGGAATGACAAAGAGACTCACAGTGGCCTTTTCAGGAAGAACAAAACAAAAACGTGTGCAAGTGCATGTGCTGAAGTTTCCCTGGAAAGCCCTCAGTGAAGCCAAACCTTGAGCCTTTAAAGGTTTGAAAATCTAGCTAGCCACCTGCTTCATGGCCACTGAAAGCAATGCAGCATGGTGTAACATGTTAAGACAGTGCCTTCAACATGTGAAGGCAAACATCACTACTGCAATGATGGAGAGATAAGGGTGTGGCCTGAACACATTGCAGTGAGGAAGGAAGAGGCAAGGGGGAGACACCCATTTTCACACCATACAATGAGACTAATGATAAAAAAATAAAAAATAAAAAAAATAAAATAAAAAAAACAACAGCATATGTTAGCCTTACTTAAGAAAATCTCAATTACTACAACTACAGAAAACAAGGATTGCCACGTAACAAAAATCTGTCTGATTGACCTGGAATAAAAGCGTCTAAGAACAGCACTGATTTGACCATCTGATAATACTCTACTTCTGAATGGAGACACGCATAGCAAACGGATGGCAGATTAATATATTTGTGTATCACTGGTATTGGAGTACCCCACTACCAAGATGTGCTATCGGCAAATATTGAGCAGCAAGCTATGATTTCCCAAGATAAGAACTCATAGTGTTTTTGTGAGCCCTCACCATCCACAAAGTGGATAACATCATCAGATCTTGGTAACAGTGTATGCAGCTACAATGAAAAAGAGAAAGCAAAGAAAAATAGGGATCAGTTCCAGGAAACTCCAGAAACATGATGAGTCCTCTTACAATCGCAAGTCACAAAATGCCAGGGAAGAAGTCACTAGAAGACCATCAGGTGCACTGCAGCAGGTTTTCCTGATTGGCAAAAGGAGCATAGATTAAATGGACGAGATGCTATCAAAAGTGTCTTTTAGAAGAGTTCCATTTAAAAGAGCCTTGCCGTAATTATTGTATTTCAATTGAAAAGAAATTAAATTCTTCATGAAGATTATAAACTCACACAGGTGATTTCCTTGACAACTCGACATGCCTGAGCTTACTGGTACATACTGGACTCCTGCAGGGAATAAATATCCAGCATTGCTGCAGAGGAAATTTGACACGTTTGTGCCACTGTTTAGCTACATAGGTTGCTCTGAAAGTAATGCCTCATATTTATTTCCAAGGAAATTATAACAGATAAAAAAAGCATAATAACTCTATTTAAAAGAGCAAATTCTCAGCTACAAAACACAGTGTAGCTACCACCATTATCTATGAGTTTTTGTCAGTGATAAATAAGAGCCTCCATGCTGTGCTTATAAAAATCTGTATGGGCACTCAGAACATGGCTTGTATTTCACACTGCTGTTACTGTTGCTGAAATGCACCACCCACGGCCTCACTGCACTCACATTCATGTTGTGGTCTCCATAAAATTCAGCAAACATCGATGAATATTAATGGATGCAATCTTTTCTGCATGAAGGATTTCAGTGACGCACCTTTGCTTCATATGTTATGCTCTTCCATGTCAGACATCATCTTGTCATACTGCTCCTCTGCTGCCACCTGTCACACAGCAACAACACATAATGACATACTGACAGGAAGGTCCAACCTCTACTGCCATTACAAATAACATTTGCCTCTGACACCTCTGGCCAGCATAATAAAATAGGAGGCATTACTTTTGGAGCAGCCATCGTAGTTGTGTAAAACTCTGGTTGAAAGATTATTAGCAGAAGTCCTGTCCACAACTCTAACTTCTCTACTGGCTCATTAAAAGGTAAAGAGTAAAGGTGGACTTATAGGAAGAATTCTGCATGTGTATTACATGTGTATGAGCATCATAACTATCAAAACTTCCCTCTCAGTGATGGTTCTAACACAAAGTAAAATTACCAAAAGAATTCCCAGAGAAGTACATTTGAGTGTTTTCATCTCCATGACCACAAATATTTGTACACTGTGTAGGCTCTAATACTTCAGCAGTGAAGTTCAGCACACGCATCACACACCCAGCTGTTGACCGAAGACTATATTCAGCCAAGATCATTCCTACATCAAGTGTTCAAGTGTTCAAGTAGTAAAATAATAATACCACAAACTGACATGGTATGATGCAGCTATGTGCACTGTGCAACTAGGTCTTCAATGGTCCCACATTGCGTTTTGATTCAGAATGGAAGCACAGACAGTGTAGCCAAGGTTTCTGAAGGCCACAGTATCAGCAGGTGTGGTTGCCAGGAATGCAGTTACTGATGTATATCAAAAGACAAGAGAACAGGAGATCAAGTAACGATTAGCTATTTTCTAAAAGATCACGTTTTTCTACCTGATCCAATTTCTCTGTGAAGATACACAGTGTCTTCCCCTGCTAGAGACAGCAACACCAACCAAAACAAGATTTTCCACATTCCTTTTAATAATGCATGGCATTCTGAAGCCTTCTGTGATGATGCAAGATGTTCAGAAGTCATTACAGCAAAGCCTGAGGGGATTATGTTCTCATTTCCATAATTACACAGTAATATTATCACAAGCCAATCCTATCTCAAAATGTATATGCAGACCTTTAATAATGTTTCTGAAGTGATGTTGAGGATTAAAGCTCTGTGTATGATAAGGCTCCAGCAGGGATGGAGATGAAAAGTTCAGCTTTTATCAACTGTGAGCTTTCATTCTTGAGAAAAGATAACTGTGCCCCTAAAACAGCAGATACGGTTCACAGGTCAGAAGCCTGCTGCCTCATCTGGAATACTGTTGAGAGTAAGAAGTGAGAAAAGATTCTCCAGCCACAGCTGTCTATTCCAGAAATAGGTCCATTTGGTGGCCCCATCCACTTGCCCAGCTAAGGTGACCCCAGAGGAACCTGTGCTGGAAGCCTATTTCCCCTCCATCAGGCCATGTCTCAGCTCCCAGCTCATCAGATATGGAGAGGGAGCAGGATTCTTTGGGTTCTTCTCCTTTCAGCTCTTTGGGTGGTTTTCTCTCTCAATGACAGTTTCAAGCCTAAGCCCCGAAGAGACTGCACTCATAAATACATATATGAGGTGTCATGTCTTGTGGAGCTCTACACATAGAAATCACAAGGCTGGAAAGGACCTCCAAGATCATCCAGTCCAACTGTCCTCCAATTTCCATTGCTACCACATGCTACTAAACCATGTCTAGTAGCTCGTCATCCAGACACCTCTTGAACACCACCAGGGATGGCGACTCCACCACTTCCCTGGGCAGTCATTCCATTGCCTGACCACTCTCTGACAGAAGAAGTTTTTCCGTATGTCTAAAACAGCAGAACACATTCAGCACTCTCCAAATAGTATTTCATAGACAGTCTGAACATCTATATCTAAAAAGAAAAGCAACATTTAGGGAAATGCCATGTTGTGAGGTGTCTCAACCATCAAAATTGCATTGTTTAAATTTTTGAGGGCTAAAATTGTGATGGTTCAGATAAAGCATGGTGAAGGGCCAGGGTACAGTCCTCTATCAGGCATGAGTTCTAGCCAAAGCAGAGCCCAGCCATCAAAACTAAACAAGATGTACCTACCCTGGTGGTAGGGAATGATTTGAGTTTGTCTCAGCCTGCCTGGAACGTAACCTCTGCTCTTAGTCATGGTACAGTCAAAAGCAGCTCAAAGTATCAAACACAAAGTATCACACACAAAAATAGCCTTTTTGAAACTTCTGTTACTGGTCATGATCCTTTTTCCCACTGCACATCACATGCTTCTCTAAACTCCAGAGAGCCACAAGTTTGGGACTACATTCAGGATATTGATGCATGTGTATGTTCTCTCTCCGGCTCTCTTCTTGTCATACACTCATCAATGTGTCAGAAGTGAAAGAGTAAAATTGCGAAGAACATCTTTTCAACAACGAACTGTTTTACCAAAATACTCGCTATGTTGCGTTTAGCCCTTATTATGGTTTACCGTGGCTCTTGAATGACTCCATAAAAGTACAATGTCTCTGCCTAAATTACTGGCTGAGTACTCATTTGTTGCAGGGTTTGGATCTGGTACATGTGGGTTTGTGAACAGAATTTTAACTCATCTTCATGATGTTATATGATGTTTCCTTCAGATGGGTGGAGCAATGTGGAATGGGGAAACTCAACACAAGCTGCAGAGGAAAGGGGGGTTTTGAGCTCTTTGATTAGGATAACTACTGCAGCTCATCTGTCTAATCAGATTGGTAAAGCTTGTTACAGAATCATAGAATCATTTGAGTTGGAAGGGACCTTCTGGTCCAACTCCCCTGCAATGAACAGGGACACGTGCAGCTAGGTCAGGTTGCTCAGGACCAACCTGACCCCAACTCCAGAGGTAGGATATCCACCACCTCTCCGGGCAGCTTGTTCCAGCATTTCACTGCACTTACTGTAAAGAACTTTTTTCTCATATCCAATCTAAATCTCCCCTCTTTTAGTTTGAAACCATTTCTCCTTGTCCTATTGCACCAGACTTGGCAAAAGAATGTCCCCTTTTTTTCTAATAGCCCCCATTTAGAAGCTCAGCCAAAGAGTTTTTGAGAACAAAGCCTTTTAAGCATTTGCCTCAAGCTTGCCTCAGCTGCACTTTCAAAAGAAGAATCTATCACACACTTCTTATGCCTAGTTAAATTGCAGCTTTTCTTTAATTTCTTCTACCTTGGGTTGTCACATCTGTTAGGAAAGCCTAAGCATAGCCAAGCATCCTTGTAGGACTTTATGTTACCTGGGGACCAAGCTACAGAGAAGCAAAGTCCCTGGCCTTTCAAATGAAACAACATCTGGCAAATCAGATATAGATGATCCTAACCAAAAATATCTAAGAGGCTGTTCTCTTTGCTCAATAAAGAGAACCTTGAGTGATGGAGATGTTTACACCACTGATGTCTGTGTGTGAGTGTTACTTCCTACAAAGTCATTCAGAACCACAGATGAGCAGAAGGAGCAGGAGTGGCCTCTCTATACATTTCCTGGCTTCTGCTGTGCAAAGCAAGCAATGATTTGTTGAGGCTAACCCATCTTGTCATTCACTCATCCCTGACACCATGGGTTATGTGACAGCAGGCAGAGGCAGCGTGTCAGTTCCTCTCTGCTTGCAGCTTGCCCTATGTCATCATCGTTTGGTGTAATATGAAGCTGTTCAGCTCCTGAAGCTTGGTGACTTAGGAAACTTTGCAAGTTGCTTCTACACATTGCTCCACAGTACCCAAGGCAACCTTATGGAGAACAACTCTTACTATCTGCAATGCAGAGATAGATCAGGGCCCTTCAGAAAGCTTAGTGTTCATGGTGGTGGGGCTGGGTTTATATATCATCAAGGTGCAAGGGGTGGGGAAACGTCCACTACAGTGCAGTTATTCACTGCAGTAGAAGTGCAATTGCCTGACATGGTGTCCTTGATTTTTTGTTTTCTTTGCTGAGAATTTCTCCTTTCTGAAATACTAAACTACGACTTTCTTCCAAGCTAAACAAACAATTCTGCCAACAGCTGTTTTTTAATCTTTTCTACTCTAACGACTGCTACAGTATGTACAAATTTCCCTTTGTGAGACAGCAGGTCAGGAAGTCAAGAAGAGCCAGGGACACAGCTTTTGTGACACAGCAATACTGCACCAAATTCTTCACTGTGACTATACCAGGGGTGTCATCACTCTTGGATTCCACCAACCCAACTGGTCAGTTCCTGGGAGGCTCCTGCTTTGTCAGAGATGAGGAATGAGAAGTAAAAGACCATCAGTCTCCATCCTCAGAGCCACGTATGTCTCTTTTGCTGTTCTGATGCTTCCCCAAAGAACAGTCCAGTCAAGCCAGCCTTCTACATCCTTGTGACAGGAAAGCAATTAGAACAAACCATAGCATAGCCAAGATCTTGTCCAAAGGGCAGTCATGCTCTATGAGGTGATGAAAAAAGCATTAGAAAGAAGAAGGAAAATTGGTGTAGAGATACAGACCACTGACATTTTATTTACTTGAAAGGTCTGTGGTCAAAACAGGCTAAATTTAATGTAGGTATGAAAATAATGAAGTCAACAGAATTAGAACACAGTTTAGTTTGGTTTGATCTCTCTTTTTGTGTTTAAATGAATACTGAATATAATAAAATAAGGCTTGGTTTGACTGATCTTGCTGGGGCTCTGAAGTAGAGTCAAAATTATATAATGGTCTGATAAACACAAATATTTTCATGGTATGTTGTAACTTTTATTCCACAGAAAATGCACATTTGGAAGTAAACATAGATTAATAAGACAGGAGCTGCCCAATAGCTGTGATAATCTTCATAATAGCATAGCTTTGAGTGGGTTCCAAATCCTTGGGCTTCCCTTTTGTTTTAATGTATGAATGAACCAAAGAAAATAAAAATAAAATTGCACCAGAACTGGCACAGTCTGCCTGACTTGGGATCAAAAACTATGTGTCACTATGTGTTATATGCTGAATTAAAACAGTAACATTGAAAATATGTCTGTAATTATCAGGTGTCAGAAAAGCTTGCAAATTATCTGGGTCCTGTGCATGTACCCATTTCATAAAAATAACACTGTATTTGTAAAAATTAAATCATATTCACTTGCCTGAGTATCAGCTGCTACATAAACTTCCCCTCCATACAATCCACTATCAAATTTGGTGTACTCAACATTGTTGGCCTGCAGCAGACAGCCCACATTGACACAACTTGTTTGGAGAATCATTGCCCCCTTAGAGCCATGAATCACTAGGAATGTAATAGCAGAATGAGGTTATGTCTGCCTCTGCCTTGCTAAATAACCTGGAGTAGGTAGAGAAGGGCCATGAGGGCTAGATGCTGTGCACAGGGAGGGGAACCAGATGCCTGGTATGATAACGGGGGGAGCAGGAACTTGGTCTCACAGGGATCAGTCAAGAGTAGCAAAGCATGTCTGATGATGGCAAGCAGTGAAATGTACTTGCTGTCCTTCCTGCCATTGCCATCCTGCAAACCTGGTCGTGACATGGCATGGTGCCTGTTTCAGGGGACAGGGAATCCCTGGGTGGCAGCAAAGTAAACAGTAGGCCAAATGGAAAGGCCGGACACTGAACACTCAAATGGCTTTGCTTTCAGAATAGCTCTTTTTTTTTTTTTTTTTTTTTTTTTTTTAGACTGTTGGTTCTATTTTTCTTCTTTATCTCTCCCCAGCAGCCTCTGACAGATGACCTTTAAAGCCCGGGAGAGACACACCAGCAGGTGATTTACTAACAGCTGTGCCAGTCAGCAAAACAGAGCAGGGGCAGAGGTCGCCGCCAGCTTTGGCTGCCCAGAGAATTCAAGGGTGGGATTTAATTAAAGAAAGATACATTACGCTTTTTATTGATTTGCCTGAATGCACCAGCCAGTCTTTTTTCTTTTTTAAGTATGTGTTCCTACTCCCTGCACCTGGACATTTCATCCTGGATGTGTCAGCCTGGCTGTCCATGCTCTGCTCTTTCCATGCCCCCCAAGATGCTGGTCACTGAAATCTCAGTCACACACTTGCAGAGAGCTGGGAACAGGTGTGGAGGAGGCAAGTGGGGGAAAGCTTGGCAGCTGGCAGTGCACGGCATCCCAGCTCATTTCTCCATGCAGACAAGGCCCTGGCTGGTTATTTTGGGGGATGCTGGTTTGTGGGGCTTTTTTTCCTCTCTCTCTCTACAATAAACCTTTGCCCTTATCTTCCAGATGATTCATTAGGAGAGAGGGTTTTTTTGTTTTTGTTTTTTTTTTGTTTTTGTTTTTTTTAAGCATTAGAAGGGCAAGTTATGGTCTCTTCAATTCTGTCAGATGGGGAGATTTTGGATCTGTGAAATGCAGAGGAAACTGGTTCTGTGTTCACAAGCCAGTTTAATTCATTACTTTCACTCGTATGCATCCAATCTCCTTTTTCAGCTCAGTTTTTGTTGTTGCTGTTGTTAAGGTTGTTCTGTTATTCTTGTCTGATTTTTGAAACATAAAATCCACGTGGATTAGAGTTTAAACTATCAGTAGGAATGAGCTAGTCTTTAAAGGCTTCAAATGAGGAGAAACTGAAGAAAGAGCATGCCCTGCACCATCTCACTTAAGTCAAAACATTTTTGTTGAGAGGTGAATCCTACTCTGTATCATGGAACCAGTTTATTTAGAGCTCAAGACTGTGAATGAGACCATAATTCCCAAAAAGCAAAGTGCACAGGATGCTGACCTGTGCTAAAACACAAATGTTATGGAGTGGCCACATATTAAGTACTTTTTGAAATCAGGCCCTGTCGTGTTCTTAAGCACACTATGCAGATCTTCTTGGGGCCTCCAGGTCTCATCAAAAGCTAGGAGAGAGCCTACGTTCTTAATATAATTCTATTTAAGTTTGTATTGTATCTACTATATTGACTTGATTTCACTAGCCTGAAATGGCTGGCTAATAAATTTGCAGGACACTGGAAGAGCTCCAATCCAAGAATTCTTGTGTATGAGGAAATATGCAGCCTTAAGAGAAACACCACAAGAAAGTTTTAGGCAGTATTTGGCAAAATTCTATTCAGCTTTCCCAACTTGTGAGTTTAAATAGCGCTGTGACCATCTTGTCCCTCTGCTACTTAACAATATGTGCTTTGCTCCACACAGAATAACAGTGTGCACAGCTCCACACAGAACTCCAGAATCAGCCCCAACACTTCTGCCTGGCTAAAGCTGCAACCTGAAGAAAAGCTTCAGCACTGCTGTCAAATTTTTAAGTGATAAAGAATCCACCGTAGGTCCCTTTGTTATTCCAGGTTAATCTTTCTCAAACGTGAATGTGATTTTGTGTCCTATCCCTATTCTAAATTTGTCCAAGGGCAGTTAAATCTTAGAGTAAAATCAAGTAAATAAACTAAGAAAATGTCAGCTTGCTTCCTGTCACTGCCCACATAGATAGCGCTAATAAATCGCTTTGTGGCCTTCTCTTTAGTAAAACATATGGATGGAGTTTCTGAAGACTCTTGATGTAAGGAATATTTTCTAGGCTTCAGATCATTTGGTGAGCTCTTTTCTGAACACCTTCCAATTTTCCAGAGTCCTTTCTCTGCCTTATTGGTCTCTTTCCAAAACACTGTGGTTGTTATTGGCCTAAATTCCTGTGACAGGCTAGGTTTCTATGGACCTAGGTGCTCCAGGCATAGCTGCCAAATTTTGCTTAAAAGAGCTCTCTTCAGACAGACAGCCCAAGCCTAGGTATCCAGTTGCGATGCAATCGAGTCTTGGTGGGTTTCAGATGGCTTCCACAAAAGGCAAGAGGGAGCCACATGCATTGAGGACAAAGGAGATTTCAGAGTAATCAAGATTCTATGAGCTTACATTTCCTTTTCACTCTGTTTTCTAACAATTTATTTTTATATCCTTACATTGACCAAAGACATGGTTCTTAGGTCTGAATTCTGCAGCCCTAACTTGAGGCAAGCTATCTCCAAAAACGGATGTTCTTGGCTTTGCAAACTGGCCTGGAATGTCTAGATCTATACTAATTACACATTTGTCACAGACTTCCCAATATCCTGCCAAAACTGGGGTGCCTGTGTTTGGCGGAGACTTTCAACATAACCAAGGGATCTGTATGGCCAGTTCTGCTTAAAATGCATGGGAAATAAACATCCAACATCTCTACATGGCTTAGAAAAAAATCCCCCAGCTGTCTCTAACCCTTGCTCTCCATCTTTAAAACAAGAATAACATCAATTCCTACCCCATATCTGCTTTATCAGTCTTGTCTATGCAGACCACTAAGTTCTACAAGACATTAACTGGCTGCTACTAAATATAGGTACAATGTCTAGCACAGTTTTTATTAGAGCCCCCAGGCACTACAGTCCCATAAATAACCATGTTGACTTTTTCCAGATTAAGAACACATCAATGAGAGCTTTGCTTGAACAAGAACTGCAGGATCTGGCACTAGTGCTTTTAAACCCTAATAGGAATGAAAGTCTGAAGCTTCTTCCAGACTCATTCACTGGTATCAGTGTTTTTAATGCCAAGTCAGCTGTTGTGACACAAAGAGTATGTTCCTCCTGGTGCTGTTTCTTGGAACTGAAAAGCCCTCCTGAAGTTTTCATTTACTTTACTGAAAAGCCCTGCTATGGCAAATCATCAGCTCACCAAATTTATAGGAGGCACAGCACTTGGTATGTTACATCTCTGAGCCCAGCCTAATGATTCACTTACTTATGCTTTCATTCCTTCTCTTTATAGTTCTCTTGATTTCAGCAACTGTCTCTCATTTCCATGTGGCTTGCTAACTCAAAGGCATCCTACTATTCCAGTTATCATTGCCCTGATAAAATGTTTATTACTGGCTGAGCAGCTGCACAGAGTGGTAAAATGACCTGAACTTCATGAATTTTCCTTCAAGTCTCCAGGGCCTCACAATTCTTGAAAGAATGGAAAGAAAGAAAAAAATAAATTTAGTTATAGATAAAGGCTAAAGTCATTTCTTTTTCTGCAATAGCAGATTTCTATGCTGGCTTTGGAGTCCCCATGCTCATCTTCTATAAGACAAGCACTCCGATAGAGTCCTAATATGCTAGTGACTGCCTTGGTGTTTAGGTTCTGTAATCGAATTAAGGTTTGTGGTAGGTGCACTGTAAAAAAAGTAAAAGAAGAAGGAAAGAAAATAAAATAAAAGAAGAAAGGGAGAGAGGGGGAGGGAGAGTGGAGAGAAACAAGCTACACATGTATCACCCAATGATCAATACAAGATAATACACAGATGTGTAAATAAGTGTGGGAAGATTTCGAAAACACAGACAATGCCTATCTGTTATCAGTGGCTTCTTTTTCCTCTGGCTAACATTCTCAAAAGTGGTTGCCTACAGCTAGTCTCTCCTGGGTTAAAAGCTTCAGAAATATCTTAGTAACACAGGAATTGAAGTGCCCAGCAGAATACTCCCTAAAGGTTCTGCAGAACCTCAGCCTTCCATCTACATCTTGAAATGTAGATGGAATAAATGCTTTGTGCTCACAGTAGCTGCTAGTGCAGCAGAAGATGAGAATTCTGGAGAGACTAAGAAAGGGGGACATCCATTACATTTCATCTCCTGGCCTGTGACTTTCAGGTGGAAAAAAAAAAAAGCAACAAACCTAACAAAGATATACATGCTCAACACAAGTCAAGCCTTAAATTTCAATGTTTTAAAATCCTGGAATCAGTTTCCATGCTATTGATGCTTTAGGGTGTCATTTTCATTTACAAATCAGACCACAACTACTGCCATTTGTGGAAGATTCACAGCACTGTTATTCTTATGCCCACCATTGCCGTCATATGTACTAGCTCTAGGCAATAGAGATTATAAAGGGAAACAAATTCACAAGCATGAATCATTCCCTCAAGCAAATTTTATTGCAGCTTTATGAGGGGACTGTAAAAAAATTTTGAGCTTAGCTGCTTCTTATGGAAAAAATATTCCATAGTACTAAAACAAAAACAAAGATTCTACTTCAGGAAGATGAGTAGAAGCTCCTGGCACAGCTATTTTGGAGTAAGCTTTTACACACTCTTTATTTTAGTGGAACTCCCCACAGAAAACATAAAGGGTTTGTTGTTTTTTGTTGTGTTTTTTTTTTTTTTATGAATAGGAAAACTCAGAGAGAGTACAACAAAATTGTTAGGATATGCAGGGAGAAAATTATGAAGGCAAAAGCCAAGCTTGAATTCAATGTAGTGACTGGGGTAAAGGCAAACACGAAACTTGTTTACAAATACGTTAACAGTGAGAGGAGGGCTAAGGAGAATCTGAGAATCTCCATTTATTAATGGGTGCGGTGAGGAACATGACCACCCAAGATAAAGAAGAAGCTGAGGTTCTCAATGCCTTCTTCACATCTGTCTTTGAAAGTCAGACCAGTTATCCTCAGGATACACTACTCCCTGACCTGGAGGCCTGGGATGGGGAATAAACCTCCTGTAATTCAGGTAGGCACAGAGATTTACTACTCCACCTGGACTGTCACAAGTCCATGGAGGCAGATGGAATCCACCTAAGGGTGCTGTGGGAGCTAGCAGAGGTGACTGCCAAGCCACTTTCTGCCATCTGACAGCATTCCTTGTCAACTGGAGAGGTCCCAGAGGATTGGAGGCTTGCCAGCGTGATTCCCATCTACAAGAAGAGTCATAAGGAGGATCCAGGAAACAAAAGGCCTGTTAGCATGATGTTGGTGCCAGGGAAGTGTATGGAACAGATCATCTTGGGTGAGATCACATGGTATGTGCAGGACAACACGGGGATCAGGCCTAGCCAGCATGGGTTCATGAAAGGCAGGCCCTGCTTTACCAACCTGATCTTCTATGATTGAGTCACTCACCTGGTTTATGAGGGAAATGCAGTTGATGCGGTCTACCCAGATTTCAGCAAAGCCTTTGACACTGTCTCCCACAGTATTGTCCTGAGGAAGCTGGCAGCCCACAGTTAGGACAGGTAAATTCATTGCTGGGCAAAGAGCTGGTTGGAGGGCCAGGCTCAGAGACTGGAGTTAAACGCAGGTGGTGGTCTCCACGGGTTGGTACTGGAACCTCTCCTGTTTAATATCTTTATTGATGACCTGGAGGAGGGCATTCAGTGCACACTCAGTAAGTTTGCAGATGACACCAAGTTGGGAGGAAGCGTTGACCTGTCTGAGGGTACAAAGGCCCTGCAGAGGGATCTGGACAGGCAGGGTCACTGGGCTGTGGCCAAGTGCTGGGTCCTGAACTTTGGCCACAATAGCCCCATGCAATGCTACAGGCTTTGGGCAGAAAGACTGGCTGTGTAGAGGAAATGGACCTGGGGGTGTTGGTTGACACTCAATTAACATGAGCCGGCAGTTTGCCCAGGTGGCCAAGAAAGCCAATGGCATCCTGGATTGTGTCTGAAACAGTGTTGCCAGCAGAAGCAGAGAAGCCATCATCACTCTGTACTCAGCCCTGGTGAGGCCACACCTCAAGTACTGTGTTCAGTTTTGGGCCTCTCACTACAAGTTGAGGCCCCGGAGTGTGTTCAGAGAAGAGCAGCAAGGCTGGTGAGAGGTCTGGAGCAGAAGTGTTAGGTGGAGCTGCTGAGGGAGCTGGGATTCTTTAGTCTGGAGAATGCTCAGGGATGACCTTCTCAGTCTCTACAACTACCTGAAGGGAAGTTGCTGAGGTAGGGGTCGGCCTCTTCTCTTGTGTAACTAGTGACAGGACCAGAAGGAATGGTCACAAGTTGCCCCAGGAGAGATTCAGGTTGAACATTAGGAAATAATTCTCCAAGACTGTGGTCAGCACTGGAACGGGCTGAACAGGGAGGTGGCTGAGTCACTGACCCTGGAGGTGTTCAACATTTAGAAGTCATACTGAGGGACGTGGTTTAGTGGGAAATATTGGTGATAAGTGAATGGTTGGACCGGATAATCTTAGCAGTCTTTTCCAACCTTGGTTATTCTATAATTCTATGATTCAACAATTTCACTCATTGAATTTAGCCTTGCTCTTTTTTCCAAATAGGTCACCTATGGGTTATGGCTTCCTAATCTTATATATCAGTCTCATGTCTGAGCCTTTTTCAGGATGGATCATATGCCTCTGCACTGCTTGTCAGCCACTTGTTATGATATCAAAAATTATGTAATACTAGTCAGCTTCACTGTATACTAAGTCACATAGAATATCATTTTTTATTCTCAAATGAGGTTTTCTGCTGTATAAAATCCTTTACTCACGATCTCCTTGTAAGTAGTATCTATTGTTAGCTTAACATCTTCTTGTTATTAATGTTATTGTCAGTAAGCTATTGGCTGTGGATCTCGTAGAATGATGAAGAGACAGTTGAAGATCAGAAAGAATCAATATTATCAAAATGTAAACATACAAGTCAGGGATCTGACAAATCACAGATCCAGCTTGAGGATAGTTTGTTTTTATATTCCAGCAAATATGCATAGTCACTGTTGCATTTTATTCAAAAAGTTATTGTTTGGAAGTGTTGGTAGGAATTTCTGAACTCACCTCGAGTTTCTAAGCCACTGTATAATCAGCAAAACATCTCTCGTTCACCAAGGCCCCAGTGAGTCCTAATGCAGGAAAATGGCAAGCTTCTCTTTGCTGTTAACAGGGGAGCTGCTATCATCCAACTTCCTAAAAACTCTTGAAAATAAATATTACCTGCAGCCTCACAAATAGTCATTAGCTCTCTTCCAAGCTATCATTGTTTGAATCGAGAGCCTATCTTCCAAATACTGATGTATTCCTTACTAAATATGGAACAACAGTCAACATCTGTGGAGAGTTCGTATTTGGCACGTTTACACAAATATTTATCCCCCCTTTGTCGTCAAGAAACAACTACTACATCATGTACTTGGTATAATTAATTGTGGGAACGTTGCTCATGCCAGCATAGCATGACATCTTCTGCTATGTGACATCTTTCTCTCATTTGTCAGGGAAGAACTGATTTTTGTATCTTGACGTGTTTATCATTGTGAGGATAAGCTAGTTATATGGGCCTGCTCTCTAGTTCTCAGAGCTGACAGATTATGGTATCACATAAAAGTCACATATGCCTTGTTATTACAGCTGCATCTTGAAAGGAAAGCAAATAGAAGAATCTCCACCAAACAAGATCTGAATGATGAAGTTTTGTTCAAGGAAACAGTGGTTTCCAGTGTTGTTTTAAGCTATTGTAATTTATGAACATTTATTTGGTATTTGATTTTCCCAGCATTTTTTAAAGTCTCAACACTGGAAAATTTGACACACATTTCCATAGTCCTACATGAGCTCCAACTGATCAGCAGCTTCCTTTGTGGGTGGGATTTACCTCACCTAATCTGAGACATCTATTTAAAACTTAGGCATTTTCTGTAAATGTAGAACTCAGGTTAAGTCATCAGTGACAGACAGATGCTTCTTGTGAGGTGACTTATGCCACCTGGTTTTGTCTCAAAGTTTATAACAGGAGTACAGCCCCCTTACATATGCATCCAGAACAAAGCAAAAACAACTGCTTTTCTCAGGCAAGACTGTTGTTATAAACCCATCAGTACTGCTCTACTCTGCAATAGTGGTTCCAGATAAGGAGAGCATTACAAAGGAAGTACAAATTCAAACACAAGTAATATTTAAGGATTCAACTTATCCTATTTGTAGTGAAAAAAAATATCTTTGCATCTCAGAATCAAAACTTACCATTTTTGTCATTAGAATTCTCAATTACACATACTCAGAAAGAGCTGTGAGCAAGCAGAGTGCCCTCATAGCTAAGAAGGCTAATGGTATCCTGGGGTGCACTCAAAAGTGTGGCCAGCAGGTCAAGGAGGTCCTCCTCACCCTCTACTCTTCCCTGGTGAGGCTTCATCTAGCCAGGCTCTTTTCACCTGCACCCCAAGACAGAACAAGGGGCAGTGAGCAGAAACTAGAACATAAGAATTTCCATCTAAACACTAAGAAAAAAAAATCTTTACTTAACACTAGAACAAGTTGTTCAGAAAAGTTTTGAAGATTCCTCTATGGAGATCTTCAAAACCAACCTGGACACTTTCCTACGTTTAAAAAAAAAAAAAAAAAAAAAAAAAAAAAAAAAAAAAAGGCAAAACAACAAAAACCTACAATTCTATGATTCTGTGATCCAGGCTAGGATTGTCATCATAGAACTCCAGTGAACTTTGTGTACAAAGTTCAACACACCATGGTAGATCAAGAAAACTATTTTGAAGTACTTCTAGGAGATCATCTAATCCAACCCCCTGTCTTTCCTGAACTGGACACAGTATTCCAGATGGGGCTTCACCAGGGTAGAGTAGAGAGGGAGGAGAACCTCCCTTGACCTGCTATCTACAATCTTTTCAGTGCATCCCAGGACCTGATCAACCTCGGCCACAAGGGTACACTGGTGACTTATGGTCAACCTGTTGTCCAGCAGTACACCCAGGGTCTTCTCTACAGAGCCTCTTTTCATCAGGTCAGCCTCTAACCTGTACTAACATATGCAGTTACTCCTTCCTGGGTGTAGGACTTTAAACTTGCTCTTGTGGAACCTCATCCGTTTCCTTTCTGCCCAACTCTCCAGACTGTCCAAGTCTTGATGAATGACAGCAAGGCATTCTGGTGTGAGCCACTCCTCCCAGCTTCATATCATCATCAAACTTTCTGGGGGAGCATCCTATCTCTTCACCCAGATCACTGATAAAAATGTTAAACAAACCAAACCCAGAACGAACCCCTTGGTAACACCACTACCTACAGGCCTAGACTCTGTGTGCCACTGATCACTATCTTCTGAGCTCTGACAGTCAGCCAGTTCTTACTTAATCCACCTCACTGTCCATTCATGTATCCCATACTTCCTAAGCTTACCTACAAGGATGTTGTGAGAGATAGTGTCAAAAGCCTCGCTGAAGTCAAAGAAGACAATATCCACTGCTTTCCCCTCGTCTACCCAGTCTGTCATGAACATGTGATGTTAGCTATGGCTCATATGCCAAAAGGACATAGAAACCCAAGTGAATGGTCAGAGGAAGAGGAAAATAAGCCTTGTTGGGTGAATGGAGTATCTCTTTCACTTTCCTGCAGTCCTGGAGTTTACAAGATAATCAGGACCATGAAAAGATCAGCATGAAGTTTAGTACAGGCACTAATGGAAATCTGTCCAGCAATTTGAATGAGAACCTAAAATTGTATTTGTTTATGGAGTGTTAACGTAGGGAAAAAATGGGAATCTGAGATTTGGGAAAACACAGCCAACGTAATGGTCTAGGATATTTTTCACCAGCAGTCTCAGACAAAAACATGTGAAGGTTTCTTCCAGATTCATTTGCACAGAAAAACAGTTCTACATCAAAATCCTTGAGGCCAAGTATTCTTGCTTGCAAGCACACTGGTGTTTTGCCTAGCTCTACTCATTCCACAGTTGCTTTTACTGGTAAAGGCAGAGCTGCAGAGGCCAAGATAAGTTAGTGTTCAGTTCAGTAACTGCTGAATTCTTCAGCCTAGAAACCGTCCTGCACAGGCAGGACAATGAACTGCATGAAATCTCTTTCCATCTTTGCGCAGCATAACCTTCTGGAAATACAACCTAGTGTTTTTCATTACAGTTATTGCTATGATAATTACTTGGTTATTAATACTTAATGCTTGCAAACTGTTTCAATGCCAACATTACTTATTTCTTTCTTTTGCTGTAGGAAGAATAGGAAGACTTTTCCTTAAAAACAAAAAAAAGGACATGCATAATTTATTTTCTCCATTGCAGGGGCCTTTGGAGAACAGCCTACAAGTTAGACTCAAGAACTAATCTATAATTTGAATTAATCTGTACTTGCCACCACTACATGTGCAGTTTCTTGTACTGATAAATTGTGTATGGAAGTAAAAAAGCAGGACACATATAGGACTAGTGCTCAAAACATCAGTACAGATTGGTTTTCTCTTCCATAGATCACAGCAAAGGATTATCAACATCCCGACAGGACTAACTAGTATTGTAATTGGTACCCTCCTCACCAGATTTTTATTTATCCATGCCCATAGCATCTCCAGCTATTAAGCAGTTTTCCAATGATTAGTGCTAATACATCATTTTCTCTGTCTCAGCCATTATTTCTTCCTTGTTTGTATAGCTGACTTACTGCATGGAGCTCCCATCTATTTCTCAGTAGCTGGAACCCACTGAAAGTTGCCACCGTCCCTGTGCAGGGGCTCCCTGGTAACTCCACATGCTCTGTGAGATGGACAGGATCTGCTGTCTCTGCAACTATCCACCACCACATTAGTGCTCTGTCTCCAGGTTACACGGCCAGCCCCCTTCCGTTCTCCCTGAAGCTTCTTTCTGCAATAGTGACTCAGCTATTCGTTTCCTTCTTCCTGCTTCTTCTTTCATTCTGCGAGTAAGACTCTCCCATGCTGCTATGCAGCAAGAGGAAGGTGAGAGACCCTCAGTTTTCTCTCATGCCAGCAGGTAGAGAGAGACTGAGACTGTTAGAAAAAGAAAGGAGAGAAATTAGGTCCTTTTTGCACCCAGCCATCCTGCTTCTCGCTCTCAAAAAAAAACTGAACACCCTTAAAAAGCTGATATAACTGGCTTTTGGATCGCCTTCACACTGTGTGCCCCGCGTATTTCCTGCTCGCAGCTGGTGGTGGAAGAAGAAAACAAAAATATCATGAGAGAAACTAGTCTTCTGGCTGAAACCAGAAAGTATGCATCCCAAATTAGCGGCTCAGACTTCTCAGATAGACTCCTGAACCAACTGCCATCCCTGCTGCCAAATACATCCTTTCCCAGCTATCTGGAAAAAGCTACCTGAGGACTTTCACCAACCGTTTCGTATGTCCTGAGGAGACGAATGTCACCCTCAACTCAAAATAAGGAACATCACAAAATAAAATAATATGCAGGAATCCAAACCTGAAAAAAAAAAAAAAAAAAAAAAAAACCCTGCAATGAACAGAGTGGTTCCAGCACACCTGTTTCAACTTTCACTAAAGCAGTAAAGCAGAGGAACGAGCTGTGCAAATCTCCACACAAAAGCTTCTCTGTCTGACTCTATCACCTGCATCAAAACAGCTTATGAGGGAGCCTTACTCAGAGCTGCAAGCAGATGGGCAGGTACCAGCTCCCAGTCAGCTGCTAGGTCCAACAAAGCAAAGCTAAGAGGCACCCTGTTTTATCCTCCTTATGGTAGCTCTGGCGTGCCTGAGAAAAGAAGATGCTCTAACACAGCAGCAACAGTAGCACTAAAAAGAACACTTGTGTGTTAAATCATCAGAGAAAATATATATATATGTATTTTTTTCTTCTTTGTGTTCTTTTCACTTTCCTACCAAAATAGCAGTTTTCTTGATATGCAAAGCAAACTTCTAAAGTCAAAGGTAAAACAACTCCTGAGCAAGTAACTCAAAACAAATAGCTGGAGGAAGTGGAGGTGGGAAGGTAGGCTGTGGAAAGACCAACTGATGCATTTTCAGTGTTCGGTGAATTAAGCCTTGAAGTAGCAGGATAAATGAAGAATAGCCATCCCCGTGATCAAGAAATGCTCTGCTTGCTTTGGTGAGCAACAAAATGCTGAAAGTTACACCCCAAATTTCACTGGCCTGAAAGTATCACTAATCCACAGCTCAGCTCCAGATGTTCTATGGGGCCTGAATTCGCACACAAAAACGTGTCCTAACTTTAGCCAATCTGAAAGAGAACAGTGGAGAAACTCAAAATGCTGCCTTTGCACAAATGTCTGCAATTCAAGATTATATTTTATACATTTTCAAGACAGAGAAGCGTGTGCATCCAAACAGTCCCTTGGTTTTTGTGGGATTTGATTGTGGCCTAAAGCTGTCTGCAGAGCCTGGGGATGCTACTGAAGACTCAGCTGCAGCAAGTGGCCAAAGAAATCGTGATGGAATCTTACCATCCCACTCTATAGAGGCAGGAAAGTAACAGCCCAGCATTCTAGAGGCAGGACAGGGGCCTGATCCAGTATGGCCATGTGTACCACAGCAGACTTATAGTCTGTTGGCCAAGCTCAGCAGGGGATCTGCATAAGATTGTTTTCCTTCTTTGCACACCCTGTGCTGGGATCATGGCAGGAAAAATATCATCTTGGAATATTTGCCAAGGGCCTGACTTGGATACACATGTCCATTTGGGGTAAAAAGCATATCCTTGGTCTAACATGGGCAGTACTTGATGCCAGTCATTTCTAAGAAGCAAAGCTGAGGGCTTCTCTGCAGGATTGTGGGTATGAGAAAAGCAACAGAGGGCAAACATGGGCAGCTGGCCCTCTGGGCATCTGCATGCAGGCTCTCTGGGTGGTTCTCCAGATCTTGGGGTCATGCTGAGAGCCAAGCTGTTTTGTTTTCAATCCCTATGTGCATTCCTCTATGTGACTGGGTCCTTTAGTCAGCAAGCCAGCATCTCTTGTTTTGGACTCTCCCAGCACATTGGACTCCTGATCAGAATATTGCCTTCTTCCGTTAGTTACTTTTAATTTGAAAAATGAGCTGCACTCCCTATCTATTAGCCCACAAAGGAACCTTCCTCTTTTTCCTTAACTCCACTGTGACCACAACAGCTACTACAATAGAAGCACCAACTTGCATTTACAATGCTACCTCAATTTTCCTCCTCCTTCCTTAAAAAGGAAAGATGTCTTATGATGCAGTGAGCTGAAAATCATGCTGTTTCAAATACAAAACAGCAGCAAACTGAAAGAGACCTGCAGTAATAGGATTAAGCGCTACAATTCAGGCCATGCTTCTGGAATCAGCTGTTTCTTATCTGGGTTTCTTTGTAGAAGCTCTGATCTCATTTGTACGAGGTTGTGTTACTGGGCTACCTAACCAGTGCTATTCTTGGCTGACTGTACAAATGCCATATATAAAAGCTGACTTTCTAGAAGGAGAGCTGCTTCATGACTGAACAGTCGAAATGCAGGTGCTGTAACTGGTGAAGTAAGTGTATCCTTTCTTCCCCAGACTTTGCTAAGAATGTTGTCTCAAAGGACAGATTGCATTTTCTCTCAGCTCCTCCATACCATATACGGAAGATTACTTTACTTTACCACAATTAATTCCAAGAGCTATTTTGAATTCCCACACACAGACAGTCCAGTACAATAGGCATTATGCATACATGCTTCCACATGCCTTCTGTTTACTACCAGGCACACCAGTATAACCCATACCATGAACATTTGTTCACCTATTGTGTCCTAAACACATATCCCATTTTCCATCATCATAAAATTACATCTCATATGGAAAACAAGCAAGTGAGCTTAACACAGTGGCATAAAAATGACATGCTGGTGCCTCTTCTCTTGTTCTCCCAGAACAAGTGCAGCCATTTCTCCTCCACTTAATAAAACAGTTAACCGATGTGTTTTGCCTGGTGAGAAGCTGATAGTCCATAGAGGGAGCAGAGGGGATAAAGGCTGTGGGAAGCATTGCAGCACTGAGTATGGTCCCTTTACTGCATAGCTACCAGTAACAAATCCAAGCCCACTGCAGAGCTAGGAGAGAGATAAGGATAAGAAAGTGCCAAGACTTACTTATTCCCCCTTTCCTCCACCTGCCACCTGCACATAACCCGATTTTATGAAATGATCTGGGAGACTTTCATAGGCAAAAGCACAATGATTTCTATTCTACTCACTCCCAACCCTTTTACTCCACAAGTAAGAGTCGATAACTATCTCTTGTAATTCTATAAGCCTCATATCGTCTCCAAGAAATAATTGAAGCCTTTGTGGCTTTGAGAGCAGCGTTTTGGTATTTTTCCTGGCATTGAAATACTGTTGGATTCTGTTTAAATGGAAGAGATGGCCAATCCAAATTAAATGGGAGAAGAGAGAAGGCCAGGAAGAAAAGTCTGCTGCCTGCAAATAAACAGAGTGGGAGAGACCAACTGCTCCAGATGGGAAGAACAAGTTCTTCCGCCAGGTGTTAACTGGCCTTACTCTGCCTCACCTTAGAAATAGATGCACTGGGAGTCTGAGCCAAAACCCTCAATTTCACTAGTCCCCCACTTCATTCTGTACCAAAATAACCTGACATGTTCGTGTTATGACACAGGTTTCTCTCACTCCATCATCAGCATTGCACTTCTGCAAAATAAGTAATTCCAGTAGGTACTGGAATTCCAGATGGCATACGCAAGGAAAACGTAGAGGAAATAGCTGTCTGGTCTTACAAAGTCCGTGCCCAAAGTATCATTAGCTACCTACTGACTGTTGTGCACTTGTTGGATATATGGTATCCCTCAATATTTTTAGCCTGAAGATGGGAGTCCCACCCCACGGTCAGCCCTCAGTAGCTACAAGGTAGCCCTCATGATGGCTATGTACTATCATAACTTCTACACAACCTCACAGACATTTAATACGCCGATATTCAAATACATTCATGCTAGGCTTTCCTGACACATCCTCCTGCCTGCCTGCCATTAATTTCATGCCTTGTCTCCTCACTTCAGTCAGTGCCCACAGGCTTCTGTTGGAAGCATTAGTGAGAGCAATGTGCAAACAAATGTGAAAAAATAATCTCTAATGCTGCTGGCTCAGAAGCCAGCAGAAACCGGAGGACGTTTTCTGGCAAAACAGCAGCAATAAGAGCTATTATCTAAATAAATCATGTCTCGGGGCATACAAGCTTAGCATTAGCAAGGAGATCATGGTCTGAAGATACTCTAACCAGTGTTTCTTACCACTTCCAGGGAAGTACTGACACAAGAACCTGCCATTATATTTTACACTGAGGACACTGGCTGGTATTTGGATCTGTCAACCAGAATTCATTCAACACTCACAATTACTGGAATCTTTGCATTTCTTCTTGCCTTTGTAAAGACGCTTTATTTTGCTAAAGAGTAGTTAAATGTTATCATCCCCATTTTACACAGTAGGTAAAAACACCTCAGAAGGGTTACACCAAGTGACTCCTCTCTGAGCATGCAGGAAAACAAAAGTATAACAAAGCTACAAGCCTGACACAACTCTCACCATCAGCAAAACTATGACTTTTAGCCCATTCTTCTTTGACTACAGGCCCCATAGGTCAGATCACAGGGATGCAGTATCTACCTGCCCTCCTTTCAGTGACCATAAACTCCCTACAGCCCCCTTGAGCTCCCTCACTGCCCAGAAACAAGCACAGGCTCGGGGACATGAGGCTTTCAAGAATGCCATCACATGAGGTTTTCTCTCTCAGCTCCAGTCATTGGGGTCCATACAGCAAAGGGTAAATAGCTGATTGGGAAGCACAGGGGCTTCTCAGTTGCTGCCACACTTTGCACAGAGTGTTTATGACAGTTGTCTAGAGGGTTGTGACCACTCTACATGACTCATACTGGAGCTGGTGAGGTAGAGGAAACCAAAACCAATGGCCCATTTGTTGCTGGCCCTGATAGACCTCCTATTGATAGCTCTATGTCACACTGGGACAGCTGCTTCAATACCAGAAATTCTTCACAGCCCCTCTAGTCCTTGTGGTGCTACCAGGAAAGCTCCAGTTTCAGTTAAGAATTTGATGGCTGGCAAGTGTATAAATCATAAAAGTAGCTTTGTTCTATAACACTTCAAACCTACTAGGTTCTCTCACATTGCTGCAGTTTGCTGGCACTTGCTGTTCAATTTATATAAGCTAAGCTGTGCAAACTCATGCCTTTCCAACCTGTAGACAGCCTGTTATACTGCAGAGAGATGCTCCTCCTTTTCTCTATGCTAAGTTTTCCTGACAGTGGGGCCTTTCTGGGAAAAGCGCAGCCACTTTTTTGGGGGAAGATTTCATTTCACAGGAAGCCCAGACAACTGCAGGTTTTTAATACTGAATCAAACAGAGTAAAATCAGGAGGCTACATTTGAGCTGTTTCCTTTCATCAAGTCCTGTGCCTCAGCGAGGGCTAGAAAGCAAAACAAGGGCACTGGCAGCTGGATGCCAAGGAGGAGGCAGCATGCCCTTTGCAGACATAGCCTCAGGTGGAGGCTGAGCTCCAGTTTGTGGATACCTCCCCAGGGCGCTGCCCTGGCAGCGGAGAGAAAGCACCCAGGCAGAGGCTGCCCTGCCCCATGGTCCCACCCCTGCCCCTACCCACTGTTTTACCCAGGTGGGAAAGCAGTGATCCGTGGGCAAGAGGGGTGGGACCAGCCTTTCATCTGGTGTGAACTTCTGCAGTGCCTTTGATGTTCCTGGGTCTGGCACGTAAGGTTGAGTGGGAGCCCCACAATAATAATGTGAAGCCAGTGGAACCTGCTCAGATCCTCTGAAAAATCTGGGGTGTGTGGGGCTGCTGAGCATGGGGATCATTTGAATAGCATGACTTGTGGCTGTACAGATGGCTCAACCTGCAGGCATCTAATAAATGAGCAAAGAACCAGAAAGAAAAACAAACGCTTTAATTTTCAGCAAAATCTCCAAATTTCTTCCTGATGCAAAGCATGGAGTGCTGTCAGTATTCAGAGAAAAAAAAAAAAATACATAGGAGGGTAGGGGTTGCACAAGCTCATATCAGCTCCAGCTCAGCACACATTGCCCTCTCACCTCCCTCATGGCTGAACTGCTGGATTCTCCCCTCCTGCAGGTTGTCAGAGCTGCCTGCTAGGAAGCCTTTTGATTATTTTCTAGGATCCCCCGGTGCTCAGCAGTGTGGCACGGACCTGCCATATTTCCCCACTCTTATGCTGAGTGATGAGCTAAGCTGGGACAATCAGCCAGCACAGCTGAAAGCCATCCGTATCTGGGCTCTTATGGCCAAAGCAAGTCATCACATGTGACCATGACAGAAAATTCTCTTTGTAAGTGGAGTTTAAAGCCTCCATGGACCCCTAGAGTCAAGGGGATGGCTCTTCTTGTGGAGTTTTATCCTCCATCCCAAGGGCCAAGAGAGTCCATGGGTTGGGACGCAATGAAAAAGAAGCATTTGGGAACCCAGATGGAAAAACTGAAGCAGCTAAGAGACATATTTCAAAGCTCAAGCCATGTATATATATTTATAGATGTTCATCAGCATATGTATATACATAAGCCCCTCTTTCTGTCACAGAGATGTACAAACCTACATGCCCACGCATGTCCATCAATTGTCCCTTCGTTAAGTGCAGCCCAGTGACATGTTGCTGCCTGCCACTGTGACACTCCAACACCCACAAAGTCAGAGCTAAGTAGAGACAGCCAAAAGTCAAAGAGCTGATTTTACTGGTTTCCAATTTGGTGATGCCCAAGCCTTCATGCTTGCTGGGAGACTGCAGTCCCAGAGCATTGCCAGCCCTCTTGCATGCAACATGTACATTACATGTGGCTGATAAGTTTAAAAGTTCTCAATAACCAGACCATTTCACCTCCCTCTCTCCATCCAGTCTACCATACCAGGCAGACCATTAAACACATCATTGTGGTACATCTCACCACCTATTTTTATTACACTATCAGATGACGTGCAGTGACATGCAGTGATGCACTCTTTACCAATTGCAAAATCAACATGGACAAGCTGGTTTGCACCTATTGAGGAAAGTGTAGAAATTGGACTCTAATTCTCCTCTTATTTTCCAACATTTGTCTTGAAATCAATGAGATCCAAAGGAACTCATAATCTCAAGTGTCAGTTAGGGTCACAGAAATACTCTAAAGTGAAGGAAAGGCCTAAAAGGGGAGGAGAGGAAAAATAACATCAAATGTTTCCAACAGGAAATTAAAACTTTTAAGTCATTGAATATATGTTATTGTGCATGCTCACCTAAGCCTGTGTCAGGAAGAAGAAATAAAAGACTGGGGGAAGGGAACAGGAGGTGGAACAGGAATAGTGCTTGATAGCCAATGGTTTGTGCTCAAGTTTCAAACCCCCCCACTTCAAACCTCAGGGCATGAGCACTGCAACTAGGCTTTGGCAGCCAAGGCTTGTGCCAGCGCTGCAGGCACTTGTAAATCATTTGAGTGGGTAACATCCTGGCTCAGGGACCATCGCTCATCTGGGCACCCACATTTTGAGCATGGAGCAAAGGGACAACACAAACACCCTGCAAATCCCAGACATGCAAAGGTTGCTTCCTTTAGGGTGGATGAAGGGGCAGTAACAGTCCATTGTAGGGCCATGAGTAAAGAGCAGAGTGGCCAAAACCACACAGAAGAGTCACTGTGTACAAACAACAAATCTGTAGGTGGGTAGGGAAGGGCTGGGAATAGCTGTAAAGAGGACAAACATATTGCTCATGTCTTATAAACTCTAAAAGCCAAAGGAAGTTTCCCTAGGGGAAGCCCTTGATTTTTACTGTGACCTTCCCCACCAGAGTTTTTAGATGCTCTCTCCACTCATTTTTTTTCACTTTATGAGGAAAGACCTCCCCATTTGTAATTAACACTGCATTCTTATCACTCTACAGGATAAGGCCTTCAGTGGCAATTTCTGCAAAAGGCCAACAAAATGCAGAAATACTTTCACCCATCTGCTGCTGCTTCTCTGAGCTGTTAGGGAAAACTGCCTCACCAGGAGCATCCATATTGGAGTGAGCAGTCCATCAGACCCTCAGCATCTTTCATCCCTGGTGATGAAACTCTCAACTCTCCTTTATTATGTGAGGTACTAGAGCCTTCCTGACCATTGTACCTGCGGCTCAGAGCATCTTCAAACACCCCGCTCAATCCTTGTGCTTGAAGAAGCAGTGAGCCCAGAAAGAAGCTGCCTATTTCTTTTCCACTGCCACTGTGTTCTTCCCAATGGTCTGAGGGATAATCACTCAGTCCTATCTCCTTGCAGAGAAAGTGCTAGAAGAGACAGATACAAGTTTTCTGAATTTCTGGTCATTAGACTAAGCTCCTACTATCATTCCCATTTCTCCATGTATTTTTCCTCCACAACTGTTTACTTACTTTTTTCCTCACAGGCTTCCTTATCCTCACAGTGCATCAGCTCCCCTGGGCCTAATCTGGAGGAAAACAAACTGCATGCAATTTCCCGTTGTTTCTGGCAGGTTTTGTGCATGCACAGCACCTCTGCAGATTAGGGGTGAAACCTCTGCCCAAATCACAGCACCTACTATAATAAAAAGAGGGGGAGGGCAGGATTTCTTTTGCTCCCAAAACAACCACTTCATCAGATGTCTCAAATGATGTCCTTTGTTATTTTTCCCTCTAAACTTACAACTGGGAAATCACTGTGCAGGGATCCCTTGAAACTGATGTTTAGTGCTCCATCTGAGTGGTCAGGAACCAGACCTTGGCAAGCAGACAGAAGTTTGTGGTCTGAGTCTGATCCAGTGCTGTCTTCTGCAACAGAAGGGATGTCCCTGACTTTCACACTCTACCTCCACATATCAGGCCAACCCTAGTTTTCACAGGCCAGCAAAGTTTGGCTTCCAGACACAACCAGTGTGTATTATTGTTCACAGTGACAAGTAGCATCTGCATGCAGCAGATGGGATAGATTCTTGCAGGGTGTATTTTGATAGGACAAGGGGAAATGGTTTTAGACTGAAAGACAAGAGCTTTAGATTAGATATAATGAAGAAGTTTTTTTTACAATGAGGATGGTGAAGCACTGGAACAGGCTGCCCAGAGAGGTGGTGGACGCCTCATTCCCAGACATATTCAGGCAGGCTGGACCAGGCTCTGAGCAACCTGATCTTGCTGTAGATGTCCCTGTTCATTGCAGGGGACTAGATGACCTTCAGCTCTTCCAACTCAACTGATTCTATGATTCACGTAAAGTGCAAGCACCTCACACAACTCTGACCTTGAGCTCCTTACCATGACTCATTCATGCACATGAAAAAACTTAGAAAAAAGGTTTTTCCCTTGTGCCCTGGAAGATGCTTGAATAATAAATAATGTTTATAAAATGAACTAAAAATAGAGATCACAGCACATCATTACCTCCCACAGACTCTGAGGAAACATTCTGCTGGACCTTGAGAAGAAACAGGATCTTTGATTTTAAGCTGGTGAGCTGGACGCTACAAGATGGGGTGAATTCATAAAGCAGACCAGCACACTCCAGAAGACTGCAAATCTAACAGGAAGCTTGCTGACTGATGGGATTCACAGCACTGAGTTACCAAGTTCACTGCCTCCAGGCTGCTCACTGCAAGCTAAGTACCTGGAGATGGAAAAGCTACTTAGGTTCATGATATAGATGGAGAAAGAGGAAAAAAAAAAGTGGAGAGAGAAGAAACGTAGTGCCCTCAACAGTCTAGTTTGCGGGATACTTACCCAGGAGTGAAACAACTGACATCCAGGTCCCAGACTGAAGGCTAGCTCAGGATGATACCCAGATGCAACAGCTTCAGTTTCTAGGGCTGAGAAAGACCAAGTTTGACCTTTCAAGAGCCTGGGTATCAACATGCTCACCTGGCATATGCAGGATAAAGTGCCCTGAGGCCAAAGGACTTGACTGGATTTATGACAGTCTCTGTGAGCATACTCCCAAAAAGGCTATGGGATAAAAGTCAGGGTAGTGTTTAATATTGTGCTGAAAGCAAGGTCAAAGCAGGTGAGATAGGCAAAAGTTGATTTTGTAGACCTGAACAGGAATAGCCAAGAGGCACCATGCCTGTGCTGTGAGTACTGCACAAATATACATGTATGACATGTTTTGGATATATTACTAGCACATACTCACTCACCCAAGCAATGCAGAAGCGTGTGGTGCATGAGCATTTGGGTCCCTCTGCATTCCCTGTGTCCTCCTAGCAAACACCTAGCAAAAGAAAGAGAAGAGTAAAATCAAAGGTGATATATCACACCCATCTATTTTTAAGCATAGGGGGGAAAAAAGTAGAACATCTCTTAAGTAGTATTTTAAAAGTTTAGCACCCTCTGACTATGTCATCACAGGTCTATATTTTAGGAAGGTGCTACAGTTGGAAAGATTCAAGTTCCATCCTGTTCAGCATCCAGAGAGTTCAAAAGAAGATGCATATTATGAGCATGGGTCTGGCCTTGGCTCTGATGTGCTATGTTTACTGCTTTCTGCTTGGAGAACACCTTCAGATTTCTGATTTTCCCTGGGTGGGGGTAATTTCTGTATTCTGTGGGATTTACCTTCAGAATGACTCAGAGCTCTGAAAGTCCTTTTACTTTACTGTATCTCAAATAAGCTTTAGCCAGAGCCCATCTCAGTATAAACTGTATTTTTATTATGTATTTTGGTCACTAACTAATTAGGAGCAGAGCTGTAAATAAGAGATACCACACTTGCTCTCTGCCAGATTAACAATAATCCAAACAGCACTTTGTCAGCAGCCTGAAGCTTGTCCCTGAAAGGCTGAAATGAAAATGCAGTGAGCATCTGCCCTCTTCTTCAATAGCAGAGTAAGACCTAAAAAATGACAGGTCTCTCCATTCAGCTCACACATTTCAAGCTGAGCATATCTCTGTTCTGGAGGAAGCAGAAACTGGGCCCTGGGATTCCAAATATCAGGACTGTCAGGAACATGAACAGGTTGCACTGGGAAACTCTTATGGGCCCACAAAGATTGGTATGAGGCTGGAAGTGAAACTGTAACATCCAGGCTTTAGGGAGGAGAGGAAACATTCACCAAAAGAAGAAAATATGGTCCAGTAAAAAAATAGCGGTGACAGGGAGCCGCACTTGCAGGCAGCAACACTGAACAGACATCCTCAGAGCCAGCAAGAATTTTTAATAACCAATTTCATTGAACCCAGATAACATGCTCATAAATAAATAAGTAAATAAAGAGCAGCTGCTCTGGAGTTGCACATGAGTTTTTGTGCTAAGGATGGAGCATGGTGACAGGATCTGTCAGGATCAGTTTAACCTCATGCAGTGAATTTCACAAGGCATTCATCGGGGAAACAAGGAGTCTTCAGCCAAGCAAGAACAGAGTCAGTGACTACTTCTCTTCACTTGTTCCTCTTTTCCCTCTGCCCCTTCACCCACAAATCCAGGCCAAAGCCAAATACTGAATAAGACCCTGTTCAAATTATGTTTGAATGTGATGCGAGTTTGCATGTGCCCCATATATGTGTGAGACTAAAACCTGCAGGTGAAAAAAGCTACAGGATCAAGAACTCCGATGCCATCTGGCATACCCTATTTCTGTCTTTCAAGGAATATCTTGCTGAATAGGAGGCTTCTTTTCGCCAGGGCAAAATGCTCAGGGACTAGGTTTTAAAATAATTAGGAAATACTACTGAGAAGAAAGAGTACTTTTTTCCTACAGTTATGTATTTTTTACCAAGACAAATAGTTAAACTAGAGGCACTTTTCAAGGTCTATTCCCTGTTCTCAGGGATGCTACAACAAACACCATTTACTGACTCTATCAGACTACTGCATTCCTCTTCAAAGGGGGCACTGTGTGAGAAAATTATAAATATACTCAAAAGAAATAATTATTCTTGCAAATTGACACCTGTGGCAAAATGAAACATGTAAACGACCTTCATGAGATTAGAGAGGAAAAGCAATTCTGAAGGGCTTCAAGAGTGCTTGTGGCTTCTTTGGCAGGTACTTTCTCCCAAGGGTGAGTGGGACAACAAATAGTCCCAGAACATTAAAAGTAGGCAGAATATCAGGAAAGATAATATCACCTCATATTTTCACACCTCTCATCAGGCTCTGGTAAGCACTAGACCAAAGGAGAGCATTTATCTTGATTTACCAAATCAGTTTGTTACTACAAATGGCATTTGCTCAGTGTTTCATCCATCACACAACTGGAGTTTTTCTGTTTCCTTTCTGTTCAGGAAAAGGCCTAAGACTCAGATGTCTAAGGTAAGGGGATAGCAACATGGTTTTGCTGAGGAAACAAAACTTACTTCCTTTCCTGCCCTTCCTCTCCCCATATTTGGGGAACTCTGCTATTGTTCTTGCTTTGTCACTTGCAGGGAAATAAAGGCCTTGGGATTCAGGATAAAGTAACCCATGAGCCACAAGAAGCAGAGGACAGCCAGCTGAAGAAAGAGAAAACCAGGGGGTTTGCCTGTTCTCTCTTCTTCTGAGAGCTCCCCATCAGGAAACACAATGCCTTGGCAGATCCCAGTCATCAGGTACAAGGCCCTGACTGCATGCAGGCCCCAACTCCCAGATTCACTCCCATCCTTTTACGCCTTCTGTCTCCCCTCTCTCTTTCCTTTCTTCCATCCTTGCTTCCTGGTTCTCTCTTCCTAAATGGTGGCTTCTGACCATCATCCACAGTGAAGTTCAGGAAAGCTCTGCAAAACCTCCAGTGGCCTTGAAGCAGGACAAAAGCTTCCCTACAGAGGCCTTCCTCTTGTAGTAAAAGAAGCCACCAAAAGTAAACTCCTGTTGCAATTAGCATTGGGGAAAGGAAGGAAACTGCAATCTTGCACTGACTACAGAGAACAGTCTTTCAGGATATCTCACCTACAGGTTTGGTGATGGAACACACACAGCGGCATGACATCACAAAGGTTTTCCAAATTCTGGAAAGGCGTTGCCCTTTTCAGTGCACTTTGCAAAAGGACATCCTTGCCCAGAATCCCCACTGGCATTATGATGTCATCTGCAGCAACAGCAGCTATGTGAATTTTATTAACAAAGGCTTTTAGTCTTTAACCGTTTCTACTGAGAGAAAGGAAACAAAAAACAAAGAACAACAAAATCAATATTGTGTGCTGTGAAGTGGTTTGCTGTGTTCATGTTCTGCACACCATATGCACAAATACTGGCAGGCAGGACTTTACTTGTGACGTGAGTTGTGGTCAACAGAGGAAGCTAAAAAAGGAACTTGGGGTTTCTATTAATCAAATGGGGGGATATTAGCTTACTGGAATCTAGGATGTGTTACTGCTGATTTACATACAGCATAGGAGATATGTGCCTCAGAGATATGTCACAGAACAAGCCAACCTATAAACAGAAAGCATCTTTCAAGAACTGCTATTGCTCAGAATATTCATGGAAGAACTACATCTGCTTTCTTTCCCCTCTTGGATGTTTCAGGTGTGGGACGCAATTCCTTTGAGAAGGACCAAAAATCAACTGGACGTGCAGACAGCACAGAGCAACAAGGCCATGTCTCCAAATCTGGCAGAAATCCTGAGCTCTGAACCCTGGATGAGGAACAGGCTGATGCCCACTACCAGCCTGACCCTCTAAGGTCTCAAGAGACAAAAGAAAGCCTTTGCTTTAAGTAATTCCTTTGACTTCCCCTCAGCAGAATTAGACTTTGGGTAGATAGTAAGAACTGGGTCTTTTCAGTTTGTAAACATTTCATCATAAGAATTTTCTTTTATCCTTCTCATTGGGGTTAATTATCTAAGTAACAACGTTGTTTCTCCTGAGAATCACTGTGTTTGGAGATTGATTTATCTGTTTGGAACAGCCAGAGTTCATAATTCTCCTCTTTGGAAATCCCCTGAACTTAACTGAATTTGATAGGGAAAAAAGTTACAGTAGTGATGCTTCAAAGAACTAGTACAATTTCTGTAGCATCCTCATATCCTCTGAGTAACACAGCACTTTCTTCTCCATAAGAAAAAGGCAGTCATTCATTCTTGCAAAAATTCTATGGTCCTGTCCAATCAATAATTGTTTTCTTAGTGATGGCAGAGTCTGGAGAAGTTCTCCTTCCTGAAGATGATCAAAATGCTGCCAAATCTGGGATCAGTATAGCCTACTCTCATTTGTCATTTGCATTGGATTATGAGTTACCCATGAGTTAGACAACAAATCTCGCCACCTCTTAGGCTGATCCCTGCAAGAACTTGAATGTTTGAATTTTTTTTTCCCCTATCTGATGAGCTTACTGTCTCTGTCTCTAAGGAACATTAAAATTGCCAATAAGGTAAAATTCTCACATCAGTTGTGTTTGGAGCATATGAGGGGCTAGGGATGAGACAAAACAGCAGAGTAACCCAAGTTGCTGTCATGACGTCAACCTTAGGATGGACTGGGGAACAGCTTATCTCACACTGCCACAGTAAACTCAAGGTCTCGAGCTACCTCAGGCACTGCCTGTAACCTGAAATTCAGTGCTTTACCTGCCAATCTGGGTGGAATAAAGCCAGTAAGGGAAATCCTTACTCTCCTGTTTCTACCATTTCAGGCAGCACATCCACATCAGTGACTTACCTAATCCTCACCACTTCCGTGTGTAGCCTTTCCTTTGCAGCAAATGATTGTTTCATGGCACATGCCACAAGAGTACAGATGCTTTCTGCCAGCATCCTGGCCAGACTCTAATACATTCCTTTCACCTGAATTCCCTCTGCAGGTTCAATCAAATACAGACATTAGTCTTCCTTGGCAAAGAGTTCTCCTGCGCAGTGTAAAGCAGTTGCCATGCTTCACACCAGAAGCATGTAAGCACAAGGAAAATAACTTGTGTCATAGGACTGAGGCAGTCTGTAAGCATGGCAGGTCATTCAACGTACAAGACAGTTTTGAAATGATAGACACTGAGATTTGCATCTCCTCCATCCACCCCTGCTCACCCACCCCTCCCCATCACTGAGGGAACCAAAATGTCTCAAGGGGAGCTGATCCCAGGCAGGTTATACTGCCACAGGAATATCAGACGTACCAGGATCAGGGACAGCATGAAGGGATAAGGTCAGGAGGGAGAACTACTAAGCACTCATCCCTCCATTGATGGGCAAAGAGATTTATAGGTCAGTATCAGTGCAGGTGGGTGGATGTGAGGGAGAGCTGTGTACAGAGCCAAACCTTGTGTACCAGGGGAGAGACAGCAGCAAGTTTCAGGGAGCTGAGCTTGCCAAAGGTGATTTTTTTTTATTTTTTTTTTTAAACAGACAGCTAAGAAAACAGCTATGATTTTAACAGCCAGCTCCACAAAATAAGCCCTAAGTGCCTTTAGCACACCCTTCAACCTAACAGCATCTGAACTGTCTCTGAAAGCCTCCCTTGACCCTGCTCTGCATTTAAAATGAATTCCAAGGAACATTATAATCTGAACAAAGCAGAACAGAATTAGATTTAGGAGAGAGCAATGAAGGTGACTGCCCAAGGCCCAAAGCTGGAGGGGAGCTCCGCTATTGCATATCAGCAGCAGAAGCCAGCCACTTTGAGGGGCAGGCAAGGAGCTGCCTTTGCCCTGTGCCCCCAGAGTTTAATGCTGGCTGTGCTGTGAGAGCAGCAGGGCCAGGTCAACATTAGCAAGTGAGGCAGGAAACAAAGACCCCACACAGGATAGCTGTGAGGTGACTTAAACATTTACAGGCTTGCTGCAAGCAGGGGGTAAGGAGAAGTCAAGTTTTGTGCAAGAAGACAGTAAATTTCCTGTTCAGATCTGTACATTGTTTTTTCCCAGAAGTAAAGCTGCTATTTTCAAATTCATCACTGCCCTGATGTACAGAGCAGCGTCTGGGTTATTCACATCTGCTGCTGTGTGGCAGTTTGCAAGCACTACAGACTAATTTTGCCATAAGCAACTCTGGATGACCAAAGCAAGTTTTGAAAACCTCTTCAGATCACTGCACGTCAGTGTGCTCTGGGCACAGCCCACCACCCATTTCCCCTTTAGACTGAAAAAAGACACCAAAGGGACAGAGAGGAGCACCACAGTCATCTGGATCATTAATGCTGATGTTGCGCTCCACCAAGAAGCCATCCTCTAGAGATGTGGAAGAAGCCTGGTAGCTAAACAAGCTCTTGGGTTACACTCCAGATGGCACAAGAGAGGACAGTATTGAGAGGTACGAGAAAAAGTGAAGACATCCTGTTTTCAGTTCCAGCCACAAGAACAGTTCACAAGGTGAACCTGAACCCGACCCAAATTACATGAATTTGCATCACAATGAAAAAACACTGTTTCAGCAGTGGCTTGTGTCCTGTCTCCTCCTCCCTACACGATTTTCTGGGAAAAAAAAAATAATAATTTATATAGCATGAAGTTTTGCTCAATACACCACTTCCTCATTAGTCCCCAGCTACTTCTCCATCCAGGGCTATGTGGTCTCAGCCCTAGTCTGGGGCATGGGATGCCATCCCCAAGAAAAAAGAAAGGACTTCAAGTGCATGGGGAGTGGAAACTAGAGAGAAAAATCACTCACTGTTCCCAATCAGCTTGGAGGGAGAGCATGGACTTCCCACAGGGGAAGAACATCCCTTGTGCACCCCAGCTGTTTCTGAAACCTTGTCATCTGGACTCTGTTGGCATGCAGTTACTTCCATGTCCTTCAAGGATGTTGCCCCCATAGTCCACTCAAAAGAGAGAAAGAAAATACACAGAGATATGCTCAACCAGTCATGTTCTCAATAACATATTGAACAGAATTTGCATGCAAACCTTATCTTGATATATGTAAGTTCATTGTGAAATTTCAGTTCAAGAGAAATATTTCTGTGCTAAGAGGAAAATGAGTGGTGTCATGCCAGCCATGCTGCTCACAGGCGCCTGAGGTCCTCACCATGCATCTCTCAGTACCTTGTGCAAGCGTTGGCTGAAAGTGTACACTATAGGGTGGCCACTTCCAGAGCTTGGCGCTGGGCTGGTATAAACCAGTACAGATTATTTTGGTTACACACACAGAGGTTTACACCATTGTCACCTCCCACAGACGGAGCAGAATAAACCTTTCTTCTAAGATTTAACAATGGCTTATTCTCTTCACTTTCCCGCCTCCGGGTATTGTGATGGAGTAGGTAAAATCAGACTACAACATTTCTGATACATGTGCTTATATTCCTATTTCTGCCATACCCTACTGCCTACAAAGGCTTCTTGCTTGTAAGAATAGGCCACAGGTTAAACATCAGCTTAGTATGGATGAGATTTGGTCTTCAAATCCTTGTTCAGCAATGTATTTCTTCCACAGCCTCAAAAGCAATATCAAGTCTCTGGTTCTCATAGCAAAACCCACACCATTGTGCCTTCAAAATCACATACAAGGCCATAAAGCATCACTGGATGGAGGTCACACACAAAATATGATATATGGAGATACCTTAAATGCCTACACAGCTCATGACTCTGGTTTCACAACCCTACCACACGCCTGCAGACCTGTGACATTAGGCCACACATGCAGAACAAAGACATAGTGAACCTTATAGAAACTTCAGAACAGCATGCAATGGGATGCTGCTGAATCTTAGTGGTGGCTATCCCTGCTTTACGTAATTCTTGCTTCTTTCCTATCTTTTCTATCAGCTGCTTTCCCTTCCCTACCACCCTAATTCATAACAGTCACTGGCCTCCCCCTCCCCATCTTCCTGATTAAGATTTTAATGATCTGTTTGGACCAACATAGCTGTTTTTTCCTAATCTCATGTCAGGTACACATATATCAAAGAATCCCCTCTCCCTCCTATAAATTGAAGTGAGACACCATCCCAACCCATCCATATGGCAAAAATACACATGTTTCATAAAAACTTCATAGCTGTCACTGACTGTAAAACCAATACAAAGAGGACATCTTACCCAATCATTGCAAAGTCAAAGAAAGGAGGAACAAATTTTGCTGACTCTTCAACCCAGCTGTGACACTCCTAAGGGCTCCCACTGCAAGATACACAGCAGCTAGCCTGCTCACTGTGGCATCTCCTTGAGTTCTGAGACCATGGCACTGTCTGATCGTCCTTCCACAGCCACAGGTTCTTGACTGGACACTCCAATACTACTTGCACGCAGAAAGTCAGGTAGTGCTTCAAGTCATACTGAGGAACAGCGACCAAGGCAGAAGCAGAATAGCTGAACATAGTGGAGAGTCAGTGGAGATCCCAGCTACTTTTTGCCACCAAGCTCATAGCAGTGACTCTACTGCATATCTAACTTCCACAGCCATCACAGAACCAGAAGCTGGTGCTTTACATTCCAGGTATATGCATCCATGCCCGCAGTGAGCATCACAGACCCATTTGTCCCCAGATGACGGGCATGGCCCTGAAACTCAGTAAGGGTCCTTAGAAAGATCACAGAATTCCTCATGACTTACACCATGTTATAGGCCTTATTACCATCCTGAGCTGTGTTACTAGCCTCTTTATCTTGACTCATTTTATTCCAGTATTGGTCATATAAAGTGGAATAATACAAAAGATGGTAATAACACAAGAAGGATGGTGATAGCCAAAAGGTTATATATAGGAAAAACTCACCAATATGAATGCCTTCAGTCTGACTGAAAAATGCTGAGGCTGGCTATCCAATCTCCACAGGGGAGCAATCTCCAAGAGATGCCACCTTAGTGGTGGTCAGCCCTTAAATGAGGTCTAGAGGAGGTGGAGTCAAGCTCCACCCCTTCTGGGAGCACAGCTAAATTACTCTCACCTGTACTCCCACAGCTGACCTGACACTTGCCTCAGCTGATTAATCAGAGGTTCAGGCTGTGATTACCAGTTTCCCATACAGGTCCCCATTTTGCTGGTAAGGCAGAGGTTATGCTTGTTGGTACTCCTATATGGTAAACAAAAACTCCAAAAGACTATCACAAGCATGAGCTCATATGTTGCAAAATCAGTGAGTAAATTCACAGTCACCAAAAGTATTTGATCTGCCTGTCGCTACTGAGGTGCCTTTCTCTCACTAGCACCAGCTAACAGAAGTGCTTGCAGTGCTGTGCCATGTAGCCACGCTACAGCCCACTACCAGCTGGCAGGTGGAAAGAAGGGAGCATGGGATTTTATCAGTACTGATGCCCAAATGGGGGAGCGAGCAAACATAAATTAGGAAATGACAGCAACTCTTCTTGTGTTGTTGTGTTTCTGCTTGTGCAAAGAAGAGGAAATGCTCGTAGAGCTCATTTCCCAGAATGAATCGCCCCTGATAGAAGGAGGCCCTGATGAACCTCCCTGCACTCATCGTACCTCACAAAGCCTTCCTGCCTGCACACAGGCAATGCAGGCTCACCTCTGGGGAGACTCACTTTGCTGAACTCCATTCAGTTGGAAAAAGAAAATGGATAAAAAGAGTTTTTGGAATCTGCTAAATGATCCCTCTGCCAACACTCATAGCGTATCACAGTGGTTTTGCACTCAACTCTTACAAAATCTTCCCATTCTTGTGGCACAGCCACCAGTTTCGTAGGCTTCGCTGACCAGCATTCCCACAAGGTTTGCTCCTTGTTTGCACTTTTCCTTCAAGGAAATGATAACATGGGGTAGATTTCTTACAAGACTGGCCATAGATTGTTGGACATGCAGTCTCAATAAAGGTTTTGAAAAATAACAGCCAGTGACTCACAGCCACATGACTTAGCCTAGTCTCTCATTCCCACCTCAGTGTTATCCTATAGCTTAGTGCGGCAGTGTCAGAGCAAGTCATCTCCCAGGCCACAAGAAGTGTCTAAAAAAGCCCTGGAGACGGTGACAGCAGCTATTTCCTAGTTCACGAAGAACAAGGTAATGTGTGGTTTTTTTCATGGTAAACAGCTGCTTCCTCACTTATGCTGAAGAAAGTCCTGCCAAAGCTTTTCTATTTAACTTTTGTAGCAAAACAAAATGAAAAACAGAGACAAATGTGCAAGGCTGCATATATATATACATACACACACACACACACACACACACACACACGTTTGTTTATTTGTTTGTTTGCAGTGGCAGAAACCAATTAAATTAAAAATAAAAATAAAAAGGAGGAGGAGATAAATCAGTCCTAGAGTACACTATTCAGCTCAGGCAAAGAATTCTGGAGGTGGTAGCTGCCAGGATGACATAGGGATAGTGATGTGTCTGACCAGGAGTCTTTGGGTAGTAAAGAGCCATGCAGCATGTAAAGAGAAGGGTGTATATTTTTTATACACACAACTTGTTGTTCAGGGTGCATACGCCCAAGCTGACGCACACAGACAGTAAAGCTGCAAATTTTGCCTGTGTGTTTTGGTTAGGTGGAGCAAGGAACTCTGCCTAGCAGAGGTCACCCAACACTTTCCATAAGAAGAATGTGTTTCAGTTTGCCTTTAGCTTTGCCAGATTTCAACTGTTTGGGCTGGATTTTTTCCATGCATGCTGTCTGCCCCAGGGTAAGTGGGTTTTGGGAAAGTTTCAGCAAAATGATTCAGGCTTTTTTCAGCACAAGAGTAAGGAAAAAATATATTTTGACCCTGTTAAGGGCTATGGATATGAAAAGAACTCTTTGCGGGGCTCTATAATTGCTCCATGCACTGGAAAAGGGATATGGTATTTGTGTAAACAAAACTGGGACTTCTGCTGGCCTGTGTGATCTTGTTCAAATCAGGAGCAATGTAAGCTTCCCAGAAACCTCAGTTTGTGCAAGCTCTGAGGAGACTTCCCAGGGTTTGGACACTCCACCTGTGTGTTTCATCCATGAGTCTGAACCATGAAGGAAACAAAAGGCATTTGAATAAGAGGATGGGATATCACTGAGATATGAAGAGACTGTGGTCCAAGCTCTGAGCTCTGTGAGAACTTCCAGCTCACAAAAAGCAAGTAGTAAACTAACCAGTCATTGCTAGAGAGGCAAAATCTCCAAACCCAATAACTTCCTTCCTGGTCACATGCTTAGACTCTTTTTTTGGGAAGCATAGTATAGCATGTCTTCTGGTAATGGTGGCAACCACTGCTACAAAAACAAAAAAGGAATTGGACTATTCCTGGAGTCAAAAAGAGTATATACATATCCATCTGGAATAAGAAGTGATGTCTTCAGTCTCACGTCTACTCATAGCAAAACCTATCAGTCAGCAGGCTTTCCTCTGGGAATGGCTCCAGGCAGAGGTTAACCTAGAGAAAACAGTCCCTGACGCCTCCCTGGCTGCCCTAGGAAATATGTTGTGGGAAACATGCTGCATACAAAAATAATAATAACAATAATAAAAATCCTAACCGGAAAGTGAAGGTGGCAAGGTCAAGCCCCCAGTAGTTAAGAATTCCAAAACTGAAGTTATCTTGTGCTTGGCTCTCAGAATGGCTCTCTTTCCTATGCATTTTTAAAATGCACTTTGATGAGATGTACTCAGGTATCAGCACACACAGTATTGTTTATGCTGCTCTGGGTATTTTTTGGAAGTAAACTGAAATTAAGCACTAATCTAAATAGGATCCTGCCATTCCAGAATGCAATGAGTTTCACAATTCAGCCTCAAATTTAGTATGTAAATACATAGGAATTACAATTAGAATAAAAAATGAACCCCGTTACCTTGCAAGGCCCCATTATCCTCAGAAAGAAACATATAATTTATGCAAAAATATCATGGTAAGAGCAAGAAACATCACATCAATATTACTCTTGTAGTACATACCCTCATTTTTCTAAAGAATTAGTAAAATTATTAAGGAATGTCATGATTCATTAAGCAGAACTGGATGTACAGCTAATTCCCTTGTGCACTTGCTGGAAACAGCAAGAATTGACGGGAACATCTTAAATATTAGCCATCCACTGATCATTTGAAAATCAATTTTTGCTTATTCCTCCTTCTACAAGATTTTCCCATCCAACTTGACTGGAATAATACAAGCCCAGCTCTCTGCATTGATAACCCATTAATTGACACCAAGGAAAACTTGATATTGGTTATGTAATTTATGCTTTATGGTGTCCCTGTGAACAGACATCTGTGACAGTAAACTAAGTCTCTGAAATTAAGGACAGTACATCATAAGCCTGCCTCTAGGAGTCATGGATATTTTATAGAGAAAACCTTGTTAATGAGTCACAGATGGCTGCTGAAGATATTTTTGGTCCAACCTAGAAAGACAAAAGAAATGGGAGGGCTTTACAATGTATTTAAAACAACAGACCAACATTCCTCAGTGGCATTTCTGCAAATGCTCCAGGCACAGAAAAAATGGCCATTTTTTCTTCAATTAAAATAAGTGGGCATCTGGATTCCTATCTAGAAAAAAAAGATTTACACATTTGTCACTAAGAGAGGCTTATAAGGCAGAACATACCGTGTGCTTTAAATATCTAAGTGGGAAACTGTTGATCACAGCAATGAGTCAGCTGCAGGAGCACAGGTGAGGAAGGTTTTCAGCTGCTTAAGAATATTTCCAATAAAAATGGCAGAGTGTCTTGAAGTTCCTATGAAACCTCTGAATTTGTGCAAGTACGTGGCCAAGTAGAAGAAAGGAATTGCCATGACGGTCCTGTTGATGGTCAGGCTGGAACAACAGGAGACTAACTCACCCTTTACTAGACATTATAGATCAAGGCTAAGCAGGCTTATTTCCAACAACGGCAGAACTTGCACAGTGAGATACTTCTATTTTTCTTTTTATGCCAAAGGAGCCTGCAGTGAATGTTTTGATGGGAGTAAGAATGGATCAAGGAAAGGCAAATCTAGGAAACTGTGCATGCTCCTTCTGCCCTGACTGCACAGTTATCTAAAAAGCAACAATCTTTCTATTCTTTGTTCCCTCCTCACCTTGACTAACTTTGTTCTCTAATTATGAATCCTGGCAACTTCCAGTATAAATGAGTATTTTCCTCCTTTAGGTAAGGCATGTTCTTGGCTCTAAGGAGGAGGTTTGTCTGTCAAAATGTTAGCTTTTACATGTTAGGTATTAATTCCATTTATCTTCAAATTATTTTCAAATACTGGAGGCATTCTTCTCTGTATTGGAATGAAATGAGTGCTTAATTTCAGGTTTTTATGTTATATCTTGCTCAGATACGAGGCCAAAAATGAGTAATTAGATTCCCATTTAAACCCCATTTCCTTAAATACACCCCTTCTCTTCCCACACACAGCCTCTGTGCTAGCTCTGTGTTCTCTCACGTAAGGCCTGCAGCCTACAGGGATAGGTATAGGACACAGCCTCCCTGCAGATGGACTATAACCACATTATTATTATTCCACCATTTACCAGGGAACACTAATACATGTGTTAATGAATACATGTGTTAATATGCAGCAGACCAAAAGTGCTCAAGAGACTTATTTGTCCTCAGCAAGGGAATAATTTCTTGTCCCTGAAGCAAGGGATGGAATGAAGAGCTTACTGCCACCTAAGGCCAAGGCTTTGCTCTCCTCACAGACCTCTCAGTGACAGCCTCTGCATGTCTGGGACTACCACATATATATTTCCAGCAAAAAGAAAGCAAGGGGTTAAAATATGGAGTGATGTGGGGGGAAACAGAGAAATAGAGGTGATTTGATTAATCTATACATTCAGGGCCAAAGGTAGTACTAGCAGTCTGGCAGCATGATTCTATGCTGAACAGTGTCCTGGTCCTTCAGTGCCTCCAATACTCACTGGCACATCCTCTTACCAAGGGCTTCTACCCATGAGCCAAAGAAAGGGAATTGCAACAATTTTTGCTGCCAAAGCCACGACTCTTCTGAATAAACTGAACGCAACTATCACCTGCTTTCATTCTGTCCAGAGGAAGAGAAGCTTTGGATAACGTTTACCACCATCCAGTTCTAATCCCTGCTGAAACATCAGAGGATGTGACTTCAATGCTTTGAGGTATTCAGTATTCCAGATCCTAAAGATGCATTTAAAGGACCATAAAATGCAGGCAAAACTTAAGCAAGGGGCACAGACATAGACTCTTGTGTTCATAGCAACACCAAAATATAAGAATCAGTGGACTCCAGCACCCTTCTCTCTCAGGGCTCCAGCAAAGGCCTCCTTGGGATAAAGGATGAATACTGGAAGAGCAACTTGCGCTTCAGAAATAGTTTTCTAAACTACTTGGAGGAGAAAGTCTCCATCAGCAGGAAAGCACTTCCAGGCTTGTGCCACCTTCCTGTTCCTGTCCTGACCCAGTGACTTGTGATATCCAAAAAGCGAGCACAACTAGTGAGGCTTTTCAACAAACAATAATTCATTGCTAGCTGCAACAGCCTACTCCATGAAGTGCAACAGTTTGAGAGTTTTTTCTTGCATTGTCTTTTCTTATTCATACTCAGAGAGCACAGTCATGAGCAAAACCTGCTATGTCTAACCTTACATTCCCACCCAAGCTAAGCCTGAAAGAGTCTATGGAGGTCTGAACAACATCTTTCTGAGTTTTCATCAAGTTTCCCAAAGCCTGTTGGATATCGTTATTAAAAATACTCAGAAGGAAACTAAATCCTTTAGAAAACTGCTTTGATTTTAGTATTCTGCTCATTGAGAGGCAGCACCATCCCCATTTAGAAGCAGGGAGGGAAACAGCTTTGCAAAGAGCTTGTGCGAAGTGATTCAGGAGCTTCCTGCTCAGAAAAAGAGGAGTCTTAGAGCCTGAGCTCTAGCATCTGGGCCACACCTCCTTCACTCCATCCTGCAGCCTTGTCCTTTCCTTTTTAATCTTTGCTAGTGCTTCAAGAGTAGCAAGCAGCTTTCCAATATCAGTCACAAGGAACAGTTGTGAATAATGCCTCATTCTGGCTATCAAAAAGCAATCATCTGCTAAAAGCTTTTGGTTTATTCCCTATGGTACCAAGTTCAGATTTGTAAAAGTAAGAAAACTTGCTAATATGTTTTCAGATTAAATTGACCTTTTCTTCTCTTAATGAATGTGCCTAAAAATAATAAGAGTTACACAGTTGCTTCAAGAGATGAAATTACTCTCAAGTCTGCAGAAAAATTACAGTTGCCTGAAAACAATATGCATATACTTCATTCAGCTGTGGTATGCTTAGTCAAGACAAAATTAAGTAGTCATGAAGACTGCTTTGTTACTCTATTTGACCACTGCTTGTGAAATGCTGCATCAAAACAAAGCCCTGCGAGTTGCCTGACATCCACAGACAAGTCTGTCACAGTAATCACTCTGTCCAAAGCAGATCCTAATATCATCATGAGGGACATGGTTTAGTGGGAGCTATTGGTAATAGGTGAACAGTTGGACTGGATGATCTTGTGGGTCTTTTCCAACCTTGGTGATTCTATGATCAGAATATGACCAGGCTCATTCCATTTTCCATGTTCCAATGGGCTGTCATACACGGCACGGTGTGGGCAGACCTTGGCAACTCTGGAAAGTAGGTTGTGATGAATTTGAGCCATATTTAGGCATGAGTGACCAGCATTTTAAGGACAGACATTTGGTATTTAGACACCTAGTATGACATATCAAGGTCTAAGTCCTGGTCTCTAGGATTTACCTGCAGCAGTCATGCCCCTTCAGCGGTCTGTCCACCTCCCAACCAGACAAAGCCACTCAAGACACATGCCAGCACCTCAGGAGTGTAAGAGAGTATTAGCAGAAAATATTAGTCCTGAACATTAGCACAGACCATGTAAGAATCACAGTTCAGTTAAGATTATAGAGAAAATAAGGACACATTCTTGTAGAGAATATAAAGACATACTGGATGACTAGAAACAGTAGATGAACAAAGGGTAACACACAGACATCTGAGCACTTGTAGGACTTGTGTTTCTCTGCAATGATTCAGCCCTACCTGATAAGCTTTCCCTCGGACTTCCATTTTTTCCTTCACCTGAGCTCCAGATGAAAGGAGCAGCAGTACAGGCCTGATGCCCCTTCCCAGGAACCTTATCAGGAAGGGATTTACACAGAGCCACTCTGTTTTGCACCCTGCTTCATCTCCACTGTTGTGTATTTGCAGTGAGAAGTAGCTGACGGGGCAGCTGAGTCCCTCATCTTGCACTTTCTGCCAGCAGAGTCCCCTCTGAGAGGGGAATTTGCTGCTACCCATCTGCAGCCAAAATTGTATGGTATCCATTGATACTCATTTGCCCAGAAAAGTTCACTTCAAAGGCAACAGCTGCTCTTCAAAGAGGCAACAAATTGCAGTGAAGTGGAGAATCAATGCCTTCTCCAGACTTGGCCAGAGTTCCTGCAAGGCATCAGAGGAGGCTGGACCCAGACTACACAGAAACAACCCAAAGCCGAGGAAAGGTGGAGGAAGTGGGTTGTTTGTATGTTTTCTTAAAGAGAACACAGACAAAAACAAATTTTACGCTTTCTTGGAAATGCAGTTTGTTATTTCTAATCCATTTCAGTGTAGATTAAAGATGAGGTGTTACCTACTTTTACTGAGATCACACAGAAAATACCAATGGCCAACAGCCATCTGTCAGTTCTGAGCATCCCTGTAAAATTATAGGTATCCAGCCTCTTGAGTGGTGATAATGAAAGCTGATTTTTTGCCCATCATCTGAGCCAATGAAGTACGTAACTACATAATTCTTTAAGGCTCCTGTAAAAAATGAAACTAATTTTTAAAAAAAGTAGAAAACTATATTCAGATTTTTTAGCATAATCCAGGTGTCCTCACTTTCTTTTAGTCCTTTAAGATTGCTGTGCTGTGTTACCATCGTGTGCTACCAAAAGGCCATATGTGACAATAAAAGGAGCCTCCAGACAGAGAGACATTTTGGCAGCCTGGAAAAAACTTCACCATCCTGTGTTCTATCTTACACAACTGCAAAAGGGTTTGCTATTTATGAGAAATCTTTACATCTATCAAATCAAAACACACAAAAAAACCTCAATTTACATTTCATATGTTTTTCATAACTTGCTTGGCCTGCTTTTGTTCACTGTCAGAAAAAACATATATTTGCATTTAATCAAAGACTTCAAGTTCCCATTATCCCACTGTCTCTCTCCCTGTAGTCTCTTCCCCATTCTTAGTGTGTATCTAGAAGAGTGGCTGTGCTTAGGACCCAAGCTCTGCAAATAAAGTTCTAAAGAAGAGCTCTCCACAAATACAAAATGCTGTCTCACCAAAGACTTCATTTTTTTTTTCCTAAAAGGATACAGTCTACAGAAATGGGAACTCAGCACACTGAGCTGTTTAGCAGATGAAGAGAAAGAACAGAACACTTAAGGTGCGTATTCACAACACTTGTTCCAGGCTTCAAGCAAAACCCGTGCAGGAGGACATCCAGGAACAGGGGAAAAAAAAGAAAAACTGCTCAGAAGAACCTGCTCCCAGTTGAAATACGCTGCTGTGATAGCAGTACTGGCAGTCTTTTGAATTAGAGCAGTTCTCCCTTTTACATGCCTGGTTTGCACATCAGCAAAGCTTCCATGAGCACATCTTGTCTTTTGTCACTCGGAAGTAATACTGAACTCACAATGCAGCATGACACTGCAGCTTCATAGCAAAGAAAATTTCTCCAGATGGCACTTCTCTTCTGCATGTTTATTAACCCTCCCCCATTTTCCCCCCACCCCCACCCCCTTCCAGTGCTTTCTCTACCAGATATGTTCCATTTACTAGAAAAATGTTTCTCTTTTCTAGTCCAGCTATATTTGCAATACCACCCACCTCACCACAGAATCTGAGCAGGTTCCAGAACTGCATTAAGCAACACGCCTAACATCTGTCATATGTGGTTTTTTTTTCTCTCTCTCTCTCTCATCCTCCTGCCCAGTGAAGGTCTATGAGTTCAGTAGCTTGTTTCACTTGGCAAGGGGTAGTTTTATTTTTAAAGGTGCTTATGGATGTTCTTTAGAGAAGTCAGCACCAGGAAGCGTATCTTAAACAGAGAGCAGAAGGAAATATGCCTTGTATTCTCCTTGGGGGGAATTTCTGCTGTGTGGTCTTGAGCCAGCCCTTGAGAAGCCCTCTGTCTCTCGGAAGACAAGCTTACAAGTTCACCTGGATCTTTACAGTTTTGAATATGATCTTCAGAAAGGAATTCAGATACATTGTGCACCCAGAATATAAACATAAAAACCATGAGCTTGATGCAGTTCTCTTGCTCCAAACCACTGAGATCACAAACACAAGTTCATCAGAAGAAGCAGTGATTCCTTAAATCCCAATAAACCACCTGTACATGATCAAACAGTACAGCCCTCTGGGACACACTTGCTAATTGCTGAGTATGAATGAGGAGTATACTATCTGTTCCATTACCACCCCCCAATAAATAAATAAATAAATCCAGAAATCCTCCTTCTCATTTCTGCTGAAAAAATTAGCTGCAGCGGAATTGCCAAGTCATGAACCAATGGTTGAGCACCAAGTTAGAAGGCATGGCTAACCCAGGGAGCTCAGGTGTAAGCAATGCACCTGAGTGACTGGAAGGGGTGGAGCCTGGATCCACCCCTCCTCATCCTCATTTAAGGGTCAGCAGCCAAGGGAGTGGTATCTCTTTGGACAGAAACTGCATTCCTCTTAAGTTGTCACCTGTTGTTGGAAGGGATGAGCCAATTTTTCTTCTTTGTTACCTGCTGTTGCTTCATGGTGCTCTTCTCTCATTGGAAGGCACTGTCACAATCTTCTTTTGCCGTATGACCTTAGACTAGAACCACACTGTAGAGTGAGTTTAGGAGGTAAGACATGACGCACTGGCACCAAGGGATGTTGCTTAGTAAATAAAGAGGTACAAATATAGATAAGAAGAGGCAGACAAAAAGGGCAGTAAGTAGCAGGAGCAGGAGGCTTGAGAGAGCAAGTGCATGTTTTTATCTTGGCTTTTAATTGAGCATGGCAAAGGGCTTAACTAGCCACTTGTAGCCTTCCACCAACCAGGATTTGAACTCATTTTCAAGTTTTTCTTCTCATTAGAGCCTCAAAGATTTATACAGAGAGAAGGAAAAGAAAGGGGAAAAACAAACAAACAAACCAGCATTTCAAATATTCAGCTTAGAAGGAGCCACATGTTCCAGCTACTAGCCAAAAGACTTCTCGAGAATAAACAGTGAATTTTTCACTCTTTTTCATATGATGCAACAGCTCAGAAGGACACAAGGACCCAGGTCAGCCAGTAACTCGTTACCCTGGACATTCCAGAGAGAAAACAAACTTTGGTCCCTCAGGTAGAGAAAGCAATAGATGCCTTCTAAATAGTGGTGCCCTAACCATGCAGTCATTGGCAAAAGGGGAACAGAAGGAGAGTGGAAGGAAAGGGCGTGAAAGCTGATGATGGAGCAACTTCTTTCAGTGAGTTTTGAAAGAAAGTGCTTTTGCTATGGAGGTCTCTCAGTATGCTGAGTATCTGCTACTCCAAGCTGTCCAAAGATGCTAAGCAGGTTTTCTGTCTTTTCACCCTACACACTAGGGTACTTTCCTACAAAAATACCACAACCTGGTAGATGTCTCTGTAATATCTCCATGATTAAGGTCTCCTGACAAACAATCACAAAACTATAGGCCATCGGCACTGTTCTACCCTCTGTTTCCCTTACCACACAGCTTGCAGGTCATTTGTGGAGCAGATTTAGCTGGCCAGAAGTGTGAAATGAAATCTGGAAGGTAGAACCCTGGGCTGCACTGCTACATGGCATCATCTAACAAGCCTCCTTGCTGTAAGCTGGATGGCAGTTTCCCTTCACAAGGCTATTAGGTTTTGCTTTGATGCAAAGTCAGAAGACAGTACCAACACCCAGGTTGCAACTTTGTGGCAGTGCTGCAAAATCGATCCCTCTCCCACCTACTGTGCTGTTAAGATCTGTTGGTGCAGTTCTGTAATGAACTAGACAAGAAATCTTCCCAGCTGAAAAAAAAAAAAAAAAAAAAAAAAAAAAAAAAAAAAAGCATAGAAAGTGGGAAATCTCTGCCAGCTCCATTCCCTGATCCAGTTCCTCATGTAACTTTCCTGGCAGGGTGAGGGATGAGTGGGCTGGATGAGGAAGGAAAGGGATGCCTAAGCCCATGTGTAGGCAGTACCAGCTGTGAAACTACTGCCTACATTGCATTAGGTGAAACTTGAAGGTCAGGATTTCAAGGCCTTCCACTCCCAGACAGCTATGACTTGCCCAGCCCCACCTGCTTGCAAACACTCAGCTCTCTTCTGCTGTGCTTGTGCTCAGATACAGGTGGCTTTACAGGAAAAAGGAAAAAAAAAAAAACAAAAAAAAACAAAAAACAAAACAAAAAAAAAAAAAAAAAAAAAAAAAAAAAACCACTAAATCTAGTTATTCCTCAAACCAAGAAGACAAGCATCCCCTCACTGCTGACCCCAGGCATGGCCTCAAGTAGGAGCTGACCCCCATCCAATTGTCTGGCAGCAGGGGAAGGTTGCTAAATGCTGACCCAAGGGGGACAGCTGGCAAAGCCATCCTGCTGCCTGCTGGGAGGAAGGACAGAAAGGGAATAAAAGGCAACTGAAATCAATGAAGCAGGTGAAAACAGCCTGTTGTCCTGTGGTACCAGCAAGCCTCTAATTCTTTCCCATGCTTCAGTGCCCAAGCTTCACCCCTTCCAAAAGAAACAAGCCACTTTGCTTACTGCATTGAGCACTGTTACCAATCCAGTTGCTGGAGTCCTAAGTGACTCTCTACATGCTAGACTTTTTTTTTTTTTTTTTTTTTTTTTTTTAATTTTTTTTAATTTTGTGGTGTTTTTTTTTCCCATTAAAACAAACAAACAAACAAACAAAAAAAAACCACAAAAGGTTTGTTTTTCAGCTTTCCTTGAGTGTGACCCAAGAGGTCATTTTCAGAGTAGGTGGAGTGAAAGCAAGCAAGAAACATCCTGCAGCACCTCAGCTGCAGACAGACCGACAGAGCCTGGCAGCAGCTCCTCGAGTGCAGCCAGCAGAGGTCTCTCCTCCCCGAGCCTCGTAACACAACAATTACCTGCCCATAGAGGTGAGTACACATGTGCCTTCCCTTCTGAATCTGATCTCCAAGCAGAATGACAGTAATAAAGTGGGAAGCTGGTGGCTCAGATGGGAACTCGAGGGAAAAGAAGAGAAAAAAAAAATAATATCTCTCCACATAGAGAGCCTCCTACCAGAGCTCTTGCACCCTGCCCCAGCAGCAAGGTATAGGGACCTTGCTTCGCACATGAAGTCCCCACATTCAGTCTGTGTGGAGTCGGTCCCAACAGCAAGCCTTTGTCGAGTTGTAGTTTTGGCCTCCATGTAAGGGCCTCTCTCACACTTACATACTGTCTATACCACACAGCCTTGGCCATAAGCCTTGGGACAGGGACTCGGCTCACATGCTGCAGTGGCCTTCCAGGGCTGGAAGTTGACCCTGTAACAAGTAGCAAAGGTTCCCATCTATCACAGCACCCTGTCATGAGAGAACTGGGAACAGGGCAGCTCCCAACTTTGTTTCCACCTGCTGCCTGTCAGCAAGATTTCTGCCGGCACTGCAAGGCACGGGCTTTTGCCTCTTGTTTTTGTTGCTCTGAGACTCCAGGCAGTCTTTGACCCTGCCAAATCTGGGCTCCCCACTACATCTGGACACCCCACAAATTCAGAGCACCCCACAAAATCAAAGGCCCTCACTGCATCTGGGCTTCCTAACACATCCAGACTGCAGCTCGGGTGCCACCAGAGGATGACAAAGGAAGATGGGGGCAAAGCTCTGCGGCTCTTTCACTTTTCAGAGCTAATTTTACCTCATTGGCAACCTCCTTTAAGAGGATTTTTCTAACTGCTCTCTGTTGTGTTTTGCTTCTTCAGGTAGTAGTAGAGGAAGGGTGGGTGGGAATCAATACTTAAAGAAATATAATAAAGAAGAGGATGTTTTCAAGGATTTACCAGCAAAATGAAACCAGAAAACATCTCATAAACCAGGCAAAACACCTTGCACAATATAATGGAATTACCGTATTGCAGAGCTGACATTTTGTTTTTGTCATTCAGCTATAAATATTTCGTGCGTTGGTATTTCTGAAGTGGGAAGTTTTCTTTCGAAAACTACAACATTCTTTTTCTCCGACTTTTGCCATCTGGAGCTTTTCAAAGGCACAGGTAGAGACGGGCATCTGAAAACTTCACGTTGCCCCAAACCCGAAACCCTTTCCCGCTGTTCCCGCCGCGGGGGCGCGCAGAGCGGACCGTGAACGCGCAGGGACGTGAGACGGGGCGGGGGAGGGGCAGCCCGGCAGCCGCGCCTATTGCATCAGTCGGGGCGGCCCGGGCCGGGCCCAGCACGCCGCGCCCCGTCCACGCCCGCCTCCCCCCGCCGTGCCGGGAGTGGCGCTGTTGGAGCGGAGCGGCGGGGCAAGGTTGCCTCCAGCCGCCCGAAGAGGAAAGGTTGAGACGGGGGAGAGGCGGGGAGGAATGATTTTTTACAAATAATGATTAAAAACAAAAAAAAGAAAAATGTTGCTGCTCGGCCCGGTTCAACCCTGCGCTACTCGCGCCACCTTAAATCCCCCCCAACACCTCCCGGTCCGCCCGCTTCCTCTCGCGGAGGCTCCGCCGCCAGGCCCCTCCACAACAACAACCCGGGCCGGGAGAGAGGGGCTGTCCCCTCCCCCGGTCCCGCCAAACGGGATGGGTGAGGGGGCTGGCAGAGAGCGGGGGCGGAAAGCCTCATCACCCATAAGAACAAAAAATACCGAGGCTGCCGACTTGCTTGCAGCGGCTCCTCCGAGCACTTTGTTCTTGTTGGAGGGGGAAAAAGAAACAAACAAAAAACACTCATTAATCCCCGGGAAGCTCCAACTCTGCGCTCTCCTCGGCCGGGGACAAAGCCGAGTGGCTGTCCCGTCCCTCCCCGCTTCAGTGCTGCGTTTTCGGGCGGTTCCAACGCGAGGGCGAGCCCAAGCGCAACCGCGATCAACAACCGGATCGAGTTGCAGAGCGGGGGGGAACTCGGAGGAGACTCGCCCAGGGCTTCCCCCACCCCCCCACCCCCGCCCCCTTCGATCGCGCTGCGCTCATTTTCGCGTGATGCGAATCCTCTCCTTTCGCTGTGCTCTGGGAGGGAGGGGGTGCAGCCGCACCTTGCGACCCCAAATGCCGGGCTCGCCCCGATCTGTGGCAGCCGGGGGAGCCCGCGGAGAGGGAGAAGGGCTGAGCCGGGGGCTGCGCGCAGCGGTGCTCGGGCAGCGGGTCCAGGCGCCATCTTGGTTAGCGCCGAGGCGGCGGGAGAGGGTGGGACGCGGCTCTGCTCGGCGCCAGGCCGCGGACGGACAGGCCCCGGGGCAGGAGCTCGGGTTTGGGCGCCTGGCAGCACGGAAGCGGCTGCACTCTGGGCTCAGAGGGGAAAGTTTTATCTCAGGCCTACCCGGAGAGAGAGGTTGGTAGGGACCCAGAGCACAGAACCGGCACGCTGGGCTCGGGGTCGAGGCGTTTCCCTCGGCTCTACACCGAAACAACAGCATCTCAGAGCTGCTTCATCGTCACGTTAAAAAAAAAAGTTAGCAATGGTGATGGAGGACATTCCACAACTTAGAACTTACGAGGGCACGTTCATCCCCAGCTGTCACCGAGAACCAGCACAGCACAGAGGCCTGCATCCCTCCACCTGTGCCAGGCCGACACCCCAGGCAGCCCCGTGCAAGCTGCACACACACACTCAGGAAGGACATGGCTCTTACAGATGGCACTTCTCTTTATTGATTACTCGCTGTGAAACAACATCGATCCGCTTTTTTTTTCTCTCTTTTTTCCCCCCAAACATTACAAAAAAAAAGTAATAATATGGAATTGGCTCAGTCTGCAATCCTTTAAGCACAGCCGTATGATCAGGAAGGAAGGAGAAAAAAAAAATCAACCAGAAAATAAAAGTAAAAAAAAACAACAAACGACACCCCCCACCCCCACCCCACCCAAAATAAAAAGCCCTTTTAAGAAGTCTACCAAATAGAGCATTTACAAATGCACAAAAACACGCCACTTTGGCTTTATGGGAAAAAAAAAATACTGTTTTCTAGATTAAAAAAAAAAAAATCTTTTAAACATAAATAAGTTAGTATAATTTCTCAGTGTCTTTACAGAGTTATGTACACAGGTACACTTCAAACTTTCTTCTTTTTATTTTTACATACAGGTACACAGGCAATGTAGAAATACTGTTTAAAGATGTAGTATCCCTTTCCCCTCACACAAAAGGACCAAAGGATGTGGGCCAGGTCAGAAATACAGCAACATGGAGAGATTGGGAACAAGTGCCCTCCAGATTCCTTTCCAAAAAATAAAAAGAATAAATCCGGCGATGTAGCAAATAGGGGTGAATTTGTGAGACTGTAGAGGCATTCCAATTTTCTACAAGGGATCTAAGGTGGAGGATCATCCCACCTCCCACCCCTTCAGCCCAGCACAGAGAGGAGGGCTCTGATGGCAGCCCGCAGGCATCTGCTGTGAGCAGCACTTAACACCGTGGTGCGAGGAAAAAAGCGAAAACACAGGGGACCCACGTAAAGGGACAATACATCTTTAAGGAATAAAAAGCCTACACTGCTTCTCTTCATTTCTTTGCTTGCTAGATGGCGAAAGCAAGTTTCCACCGGTCGCCCTCTTCCACTCCCCCCCCGTTTCCCAAAACGTTTATGTGCTACATAAGGTAAAAACTATATACACAGGTAGTACAATGAAGCAAATAAGGAAACACCTAATTGCACAATGCTACATCCGATGCTTTTAGAGGCAGGTCTTTTTAAGAGTGTCTAAATTTTTAGTGTTATTGTCTGCTTTTTTTTGTTTGTTTGTTTTGCTGACGTTGTTTTTCAGTGCTTGCACAGGGTCCCCATCCCATGGAGACCGACGATATGTATTCATCTCTACTACGACTTTATTTTTATCTTCCTGGCTTCACCGCCCCCCGATGAGCAAGGAAACGCGAGTCCTCCGCCCTGCAACGGGAAGAAGACAGGGAGAAGACATTAGAGAGGCTGAAAGCGACGCGCTCCCTTTCCCCGAGCGCGTACCGGTCCGAGCAGACGCCGCTCCCCGCGGCGGGGAGGCCCGGCCCAGTCAGGGCCCTGCGGCGTCCCGGCCCCGCGGCACTCTAAACCCGGCTGCCCCCGTCGGGGCCGCGCCGCCTCAGGGCCGTCGGCCGCCTCCGCTCGGAGCCCGTGGGGCCGGGCCGCCGCCGGGCCGCGGAGCTGCCCCCGCCCCAAAGGAGCGGGCGGTGGTGCGTTATTTGCATAGAGGCGAGGGCTGACGCGCTCCGCCGCGGCTGCCCCCCCAGCAGGAGTAATTTGTTGCAACTTCTGCTTTGCAGCTTAATCTCTTCGGCACAATCGCGAACCGCGTTTGCAAACCTTCCCGCTAAACCCCGGCCCCGAAACCGCCGGCGCGATGTACCACCTCCCTCCGCCCCAGCCCTCGCGTTGAAACAAAACAACAACAAGAACACCACACACGGCTGCCATTAACCCGCTCCCTTCCCTGGAAACTCAGCCAGCGCCTAAAACTAAACCACAACAACCGGGGAGAAAAAAAAAAATAATGAGAAAAAAAAAAAAAAAAGAAACAAACACAAAAACGGAGAACAACCTCGCCTCCCTCACACCAAGAGGCTCCCGCTCAGCCCTGCTTACATCGAGAGCTCTCCTGGGCTGGAGCTCTCTGCCACGGTGGGACAGTGGGAACGGCGCCCAGGCGGGGCAGCCCCCCGGCCCCCCGACGCCGAGTGAAGCCCCGTCCCTCGGCCGGCACGGCCCCAGGAGCTCGGGGCGGAGAGCGGAGCCGCCCGGTCCCTTCGGATACCCCAGCTGGATACCCCCGCGGCTTCCCCCACGGCATCCTAATGCCCAGAGCCCGAAGGGAACCTACTCAGGGAGTTTACGTTTGATGTCGTCTCGGGCTCGATTTCTTGGGCGTTTGCTCCACTGAACTGGCACTGGGGGAGTCTTCTGAAACCTCCTCTTCTGTTGTGTTGGCTCTTTTATTTTGAGGAGAGGAATCTAGGAGGGGAAAATTAAAAACAGGGGAGGGAGAACACCGGTTTAAAACACTGTCCTGCAAGGTGCTCGCTCGGCACCCAGGGGCGGGAGGAGAGACGGGGCCGGGGCTTATTCCCGCACATCCCCGCATCCCTACGTCAGCTACCGGGCTACGCGAAGGTGGGCACGGGCGGGCTTCTCTCTCGGCAAAGAGATGCGCGTTTTAGTTTTGCCCCAACTCCGGCGTTCGGAGCCTCCCCTCTTCTCCTCCGCAGAGGGGTGCCGAGGGGCGCGATGCGGTCCCGCCGCTCACCCGCGGTCCCCGCCAACCGCGGAGCTCCCGGCGCTTGCGGGCGGCACCGGGGGCGCTCGGGCGGGAGGAGGCGGGGGCCGGGCCCGGCGCTGCCCGCGGGGTACGTTACCGTCGGCGGCGGGTCTTTTCCTCTGCCCGGCGCACTGCTCTGCAAAGTCCGTCTGACCGCCAGCAACATCAGTCTTTCGGCCTACACAGTGAGTGTCCTCTGAGATTCCCTGAGAAGAGGCGCAAATCGCGGTCTGGCAATTCCCGTTTACGTCCAGGCTCTGACGGCCGGCGGACTTGCAGGCGGCTTTGGGTAGCCTCGGCGGTCTGAAGTAGAAGTCGGGCGAGCTCCCCTTCTCCACGGCTTGCCACTCGTACCTGCCTTCCAGCGGCTTGTGGTTCTGGAAATCGAAATTCCACTTCCTCTGGCATGCCTCTTCCATTTCCTTGCGGTGCTTCTTCAAGTCCCTGTTTAACTCTTCGTGGTTTACCGGCCCGAAGAGGTTCCTGCAGGCCGACGGCTTCGGGTACTCCGACTGTCGCGCCTCCATGCGCTCCAGGGTAGGGCTCCCATTAGAAATGCGGACGTTTGACATCTCCCCCTCCCTTTCTGCCGTCGCCGATGGCGGTGGGTTTTCTCGCGGCTCTCCCCGCTCTTCCTCTCCGCTTCTTACCCGCGGCCGCTCGCAGGTTCTCCTCCGCGGTCTCTCTCTGTACGGCCCTCTCTCTGCGGCCCCGCCTCGGCCCGCGGAGGAGAGGCGGCAGCGCGCAATTGCATAAGCGCCGGGCCGGCCGAACCCCGACAGCCGCCGCCGCCGGGCAGCCCGGGCGGCTCCGGAGGGGAGCAGCCGAGCGGGGAGCGGCGCTGCCCTCCGCGGCCCCGGGGGCGGCCTCGCGCTGCTGTCCGCACGACCCCACCGCTGCCCGCACGGCCCTGCCGCTCTCCCCACGGCCACGTCGTACGGGCGGAGAGGGAAAAAAAACAAGGCGAGACGAGCCCTTTTCTCAGTTGCCCAATATGGCGATTGAAGGGAGGTTGACGAAGGAGAAAATGATTGACAGGACGAGTCTATTTAAACAGCGGAGCCGAGCCATTGGTTACGGCGGCCGGCACCGCCCCGTCGGCACGGCCATACCTCGCCGCCGCCGCCGGCTCTAAAGGTGGCCCTGGCCGCCGGCCGCCCCTTGGCGGGCGGGCAGAGTGTGGGGGGCACGGCTCGGCACGGCGTTCTGCACTGCTCCGCTCCGCGCACGTGAGCCCGCCTCCCCCTGCGGAACCTAAGCCTGGTGAAAGTCATGCGAGTCGAGGGAGCTAACTGCGTTTTGACTTGTTCTGGCCATCGCTCTGCTTGCACTGGGTTGGGCGAGCTGGGAGCTGCACTCCGGCTGAGGCGGGGGAGTGGGTCACTGCCCAGCATCCTCATAGTGCTGCCCGCAGAAGGAAAAGGAGAAAGCGAGGGGTGGCTTCTGTTGCCCTGCCGGCAAGGAGGGCCCAGGTGTGGAAGTAGCTGTAAGAATTCTCAGCAGGGACCTGTGTTCTCAGTATGCAGGGGAAAGAAAATGAAAACCTTCACGTTTGTGTGTTATGCAGGTTAGTTGAGCCAGGAGTCATGGGCAGGGATTTTTGAGACATTTTTCTAATTGCTGCAGCAGGTCCACTAGAGTTAAGAGCAGTGCAGTGTTCTCCTCTGGGCTCTCCTTGTTCACACTCCTTTCTACAGCCAGCATCCCTTGCTCAGCAGGACAGCCCCACACACTACAGGATGTTTGCAGTTACTGGAGGTTTGGGACTTCCCCAGGGCCCAGGTAACCTGGGTGCTACAGACCCCACATACCAAAGTGCCTGGCCTGGCACCCTCTACAAAGTCCAGCTGTCCAAAATCTTGTAGCCCTGAAGACTGGGAGCTTTTGCTCTGTCTGTACTCACACACACATTGTGCTTCAGGCCTTGCTGTTGCAATGGGCCACCAAAACCTACCCTGCAGTTGGCATTTTGAACTGGAGCCCCACCTGTGCAGGTGCTGGAAAGGGAACAGGATCAGCATTTAGTGCTTATCCTCAGAGCACAGTTGTCTGTGGGCCTCCTTCCCCAAGGCAGCAGCCCCCTGCCTTGCTCAGCCTTCTTTCCTGGGTCAGCCTGGTCTTGTCAGCACTTGAGTTCAAAAAGGGATGTGCGCAGCCAAAGAGAAAAATAAAAATGCTTAAAAAACACAAGGTTGAAATAAAATGTCAGCCATGCTATTTTTGTTTGCCAGAACTTTTACCACAAGTTGTTTTCCAGCTCCTTTCAGCAACCACAGGATCTACCCATTCACAGAGAACTGAAGCTGACATCCTCATGTCTGCATCGTTAGGTGTTTGGTGTTGGGATTTCTGGGTTGTTGGGTTTCTTTGCTTTGTTTTTTGAAGTTGCAACTCTGTGGAAGAGAAAAAAAAAAACAACCCTGTGTGAGCTGGCAAAGTGGGACCTACTCATCTGCTTCATTTGAGGGCTTCTTTTTCTATTCGCCAGGCTTTCCTGTCCTTAACTTAGCCACCAGAGTTTTCCACTTCTCATGTGAGGTGTGGGACACTTGGGTTGTTTTCTTTAGCTGTGCACATGAGTGGGTATACAGCATGCAAACAGCTCCCCGGTAACCTGCTGAAACCTTCTGAGATAGGGAGTTCCCGCTGCCCCATCCCTGTCTTGCTGGGAGCTGCTGCCTGATTCCTGTAACCAGAAAAGACCTTGACACAGTGCAAAACCACGCCAATAATAATAACGACGATGATTGGTAATAATAGGAAACAAACACTGGAAAATACAGCGTAGCCTCACAGATAAACACCCGCAGACGTGATGGCAGCAGAAAAGAGCACCGATTTATCTCCCCTTAGCACTTGGAAAAGAAAAGAAAAACACAAGTTCCTTTCGAGCAAAAAACCTCGCTGCTTTGGTCGCTTCGTGCTTCCCCCGGGATCAGCAGCTTCTGCGTGCCAACCCTCTCCAACCCCGCCCCCGTCATTGTCAAACCACCTTAAATCGCTGCAGCCGCGAAGGAGAAAGGCTGTGTCTGCAGCGACCTTGCCATGATCTAAAGTGTTTTGTTTACAGTCAGCTCTCCCCCTCCCCCTCCCCCCCCCCCCCCCCCCCGCCCTGATGGCCGTAGCAAATGGTGAGAGAGGCAGGCGCGCCTGCCCGTAGTAAGCGGCGAAGCGTGAAAGAAAAAAAAAAAAAAAAAAGGGAAAAAAAAATACTATTGGGTCGTAGAGGAGAAATGTGGCAAGACGAGAGCGCCATCGCCTTGCAAAAGATAGATACGGCAGCCGGGCGGGGAGAAGGGTTTGTGCGGAGCTCCTCCCCAGCGCTTAATACGGTTGGCAAGTGGAGCAGTGAGACCGTGTCAACCATAAACATAGAGGGTGGGGGTTACCCGGCCTATTCAATACACAGCTGGGAATAAGGTTTTTAGTGTTCCCTTACAAATCGAGAATGATTCCTGGGCTACTCCACGGGGTGCATCCTCCTGCACTGAGGCAAGGCCGAGGCATAAGTTCTCACTTCCCTCAACTCTTCCTTTCGATGCTGTTTCCCTAACAATCTCCGTTTTTCCCAGCACGCCCATAAGTTCTCGGGAGGTTTTGGGTTGGAGGCGCAGGCTCTAAGAACTGAGCCGGAGCCTCGGGAGCTGCTTCCCGCAGCCGCAGCGCCCCGAGAGGCCGTGGCCAGGCCGAGCCGAAGGCTTTGCAAGGCCTGTGTCAACTCTAGAGGGAGCCTAAGGACAGTGATCGGCCCGGCATGCCCGGCTCCCTGCCAGCCTCAGGGTGAGGGTACTGAGCTGCTCCCGAGGCAGGTGAGGCTGGCAGCGTCCTGAAGGCAGCAGCGATGCTCCCCTCTGGCAATGGGCTCTTCCACTTTCTGGGGCAAGGAAAAGAATGTCCGTGTACATTCCTGTGTTTAACTATCCCAGCGAGCAGTATTGTTGTGAAGATGAAGTTTAAATCAGTACAACAGTTTATTTCTGGCCTAATTTCTCCAAACAAAACACACCATATGAACAAAAGTATTTGCAAACCAGTGTAGCTCCATATATACATCACCTATTGCTTATCAATTTGCTCAAACAGCAAACTGCTCACAGGAGAATCTGAACTGGAGGCTTCTCATGACAGCTGAAGAGCCTCCTAGCTTTCATTTCTTCTTTTGCCCTTCTTTCCCCCTCCCCTTTTCCCTTCCTTTTCTCTCACTTCTTCTCTGCCCCCACATTCCATGCCAATCATATAAAATACTCAGGTAATTATTGGGAAAAGCCCTCTAGGCTCATGTCAAAACTAAAGATTATCTCCACAGCAGCTGTACCTCAGGCTAGCTAACAGCAGCTTGTACTCTGGGGAGCCCATCCTGGTGAAGGGCAGCACCCTTGCACCCATGCTACAGAGAGGCATTAGCACTTCGCACCTCTCAGAGGTGCTTGGAGTATTACCTGCTTCACGTCTGTAAAGTGCTCTGAGGATGGAAAGTGCTCGGCAAGAGCTAAGTAGTAATAATAATAATGGGCTATTATTTGTTACTATGAGCTTCAACAGTTTTCCAGCTACTTGCTCAGCAACCTGTGCCTTTAAGAAAGTTTCTCAACAGATTAATTATATTCAGAGGAAATGAGTTGTTCTGTTTTTCTACAAAGCCTGAAGTGAACCTTTCGGGAAGGGGATGGTATTTTGTAGCAATGTTTTCTCAAGCACAATTCTTCAGGTTCCCAAGTGATGACATATTGTACAGCAACTCTCCTGGCACACCATGTTCATCTGTGAGAGAGGACGCTGGCCCCATTTTTTAAAGCCATCCGTTAAATAAAAACACCCTATGTCATATGTTATGTTCCTCCAAAATGTTTAAAGTTTTTTGTGCATGAAATCATATGGTGCCGGGATTTTTTTTTTTTTTTTTTTTTTTTTTTTTTAATTTATTTTCCAGAATACAGCACTAATCTCTAGCTCAGTTACTGAACACTGTTGGAAGAGCTGGCTATTTTTTCTTAGCGTGTGTTTTGTTTTCATTTGGTGTGATCCCAACTTTATGCAATGGGCTTTTTTAGAAATACAGAACTATGTAAATGTGACGCTTACAACTGACCACAAAGAGGCCACTCCCCCCATCTCCCCCGCCCCCCCCCCCCCAAAAAAAAACCCACAACAACCCAAAAAACAAACAAAACAAAACCTAACAATTTTTAGGCATTCTGGATGCCATTTACATGAGATTCTAGCCCAGAATCCCTCTCCTCCTCACACAGACTATCAATTGCCCTAGGATCAAGAGGTCTACAAACATCTTCATATAAACAAACAGAGGAACTGGCCTGAGTACTTTCTAAATCCTCTAAGGGAGTTGACCCGTCTCACATGGCAAAATGGTGACATTAAGTCTGTGTTCTGATTCTGATTTTCCTGGGTCAAGTTATGCACACTGCAGCAGCTCCTCTCACCTGTATTTCTCCCCTCCTGCTTTTCCTGTCTGCTTAGACTTTAAGCTGCTGGAAATGCTCTGTTCCTGGTATAGGGGAACTTCAATCTCAATCAAGGTCTCTAGATGCTAAGGTAATAACAAATATAGAAGTGCTGATTACATTTCAAGCTTATCACATATTGTTGATGTTAGCAATTCAAATTGTACAGCCCCAACATGCAAAAACCATTAATGTACAACAGCACAATGTTATCACAGAGAAAGACAGTAAGTGGATTCTGCAAGACTCTGGCAACAAGAATATTTGCGTAAGGCAGGTGGCAGGCACTTCAAAATAAAAGTAAAAGGACCTTGTCATACCAGATACCCCATACTGGAACCACAGTTTTGGGAGCACTGCTTAGAAAAAAACATTTCCTTTATGATGACTCTCTCATAAGCAACCTGCACAGCAGGGTCAGAAAGATTCCTTCTCTTCTCCCAGCCATCTAGGAGTTAATTTTTTCTCTTTAGGCCATAGAGGCCTAACCTGCTGTGGTTTTTTACTTGATAGCTGTCTTGTTATTTCCTCTGCTCTGGCTGCCAGCAGCTAAACTGGGACCTCTGCTCAAAGACAAGTACCTGAAGGCTCCATTATGAAAGGTTTGTCACCTTGTTATCTCTAGTTTTCAGAACAACTTCTGCTCTGGACGAAGTCAGCATTGCCAGGAATGTACTGTACTTTATATATGTGTGTGTATAAATTACCTTTACCGAATGGCAAAGATGAAGCATAGGAGATGCTGCGAGAGGCCAGGCTGAAGCACATCCTTTCACTCTGACCATTGACAGTTCAGGTACCCAGACTGACCACCCGCTCTTCATTTGGTGCCCTCAGAAGAGCGAGAAACTGGAACTGTTTCTCTTTGGTGTGGGAGATGATACACAGAATCCAAGTGCCTGTCCTCCTCCAAAAGAGCAACCTAGTTCAGATCATATCATGAGGCTTCCACTTTCTTTCTGTACTTCAGCTTTGTAAAGAATCCCATATTCCATCTTTTTGCCACAGCTGCAAGAATTGTAAATAAACAGATTTTGTTTCATGTTCCTACTCACAAACACACCTTGCTTTAGAGGAGGTGACATTCACAGAGGCACCACATGTCACAAGGCTTGACAAAATAACCAGGAGTCAGCAGAATTTTTTCACCTTTTAGTTGTCATGAAAACTATGTGTTTTCTTGCCATGCTACAGCATTTTAGAACTGATTTTCAGTACACACACATAGGATTTCCAAATCTTATTAAAATAGATAGGAGCTGCATATGTTTTCCATCAAGTCAGGCCCTGAGCATACGCACAACTGATATTCTCTTCCTAAAGGCTCTAATAAAGGAAAATATACCTGGCAGAAGAGAAAGATATTATGTGTTATCATTCTTTTTGCTGTTGCCCCTCACCCTAAGTCTGTAACAGATAGGTGGGAAATCACAGAAGCAGCAAAAGCCACAGTTTCATTCAGTACCTGCTCTTCAGATCTCCATATTAAAGTCCTAAAGAAAGTTTCTCTCTTTGTGGTGGTCTCTAGTTCTTGAAAGTTATGCATAACCTCATATAACTTTTGTCCTTCTCCCCATAGAATATATATAAATATATATTTTATATGTATATATACGTTATTTATTTACTAAGAGAGAGAGTTTCTCTCTTTCTAACGTATGTATATACACAAGCTCTCGCATGGCTTTGTGGATGTTTGAAGACATCTTTGAGCCCACAGCATCCCAGTGTTTCAGAATAGCCATAAGAACCTGCAAGCCACCAAAGCTTCTCAGGCTTATGGGAGCCCTTTCAAGTTCCTTGCATGTTCCTTGCAAGTCTTCAGATCATTACAGTTTGCTAGACCCTTCCATTAATTCCCTTTATATTCTGCTGTGGTTGGCTAGTTCAGCCCAAGTTAGAAACAGAAAGCCCAACTCCCAGCAATCAACAACTCAAAGAGGCCAGTCAGCCATCCACCAGCACATATTAAGCCTGCTGAGAACTCAGGGCCAGCTCCTCAAAGGTGTTCAGGTGCCTAATCAACTTCGAAAACCCTTGCTTAATGGTCTGGAAGATGATGGGCAATAAGCCTTTCTTGTCTCTCTACAAATTATTGGTAGAAAATGTTGATGATAATTCTAATAAACTGTTACTCTTTTGTCCATTCAAACATCTGTAGTTTGAGTCTTGGAGGCTACTTGCTTCTGCACAGCTATAGAATTTTTGTTTTTAATTAATAAGTAATTTAATTATTTCCCTTCTTTAGCCTTTAATGAGTGATAACAGCATATACTTCAGAAAGTCAAGCATGGTACTTTCTTTTCCACAGGAGGTACTTAGCTCCAGGCCTGGAAAATGGCCAGAGCACACAGGGACACTGTTCCACAGTAACATTTTGTACCTTATTAAAAACAAAAAGCAAAAAAGCAACAACAGCCAACTCTCACATGAATAAAATGCCTTTCTTCTCCTCCCTCTCTTAATACACAGATATTCATTTATTCATTATACTTTCTGTATAAATGCTGGCACGCATGCGTATTCACACTGCCTTCTGCTGAAATTTTCTAGTGAACAAATGATGTGCTAAGATGTCTTGTATTATTTTTATGAGTTTAGTTTGGCTTACATCAACCACCATGAAAGCTCCCTCATCTCCAGGGCTCTGGGGCAAGGGCTTTCCGGGTAATCAATCAGTGGCTTGGATTACTTCAGTTTAGGGGTGCTTCTCTAAAAGAATCTGTGGAAATTCATCACTTTTAAGGTGTCTCATATCAGGCATCTTAGAGACAAGAGGCTGCCAAGTCACTATGGAAAATAGTGGCCTGGAAGACTTCAGCCATCTATGCCAGTATACCACAATCCAATTAAACCAGCAGACTTCACAATTATTTGCAGACTTTCACAACCCAGCAGCAGCAAGCAGATACATCCCATATTGCACAAGAGTTATCACAAGCAAGCGTGTCCCACAGCATGGCAAATATCTCTTAAGACTTGGTGGAGGCATGCTGGAAAGTCAGGATGGGCACACCACAAGTTGCTGGGCCCACAAGCCATGAAGGCCCAGTTGCCTACAGCTCCTTGTAACTTGGTGCACAACCCAATTTTACTACAGTGGCAGAACCACAGGTTGGCAGAGAGATTGGCAGGAACCTCTGCATCTATCTGGTGCAACTCCTTTGTCAAGCAGGGCCATTCAGAACAGAGTGCCCAGGACATGTCACAAGGCCAATTTGAGAGGTTGCCACCTTTTGTTATCTTTGATCATTCATTGCCAGTTCAGCCCAAAAAATGCTTTTACAGCTGTGCTGCAAACATCTGCACTTTCACATCTGAGGAGGAGGGAAATAGAGGGCAAGATGTGATCTTTTCTGAGGAAAGAATGGCCATCCTCAAGCATAAACTCGAGCATAGTCCAAGGACAATTTCCCTGACCTGATTCAGCATAGAGCTGCACTAGTATTTGTGATAGGGCAGCAGAGCACATATTTGGAGAACAGTGAAGGGACACATCTATGCAGCCTCTGATCTGGGAGCCAAGCAGTTGTCACTAGCAAAGATGCCACTGTACTCTGCAATATGGGCACATGTGAGGAGGAGTTTATAGGAAATGCTGAGATGACAAACACCGGCCTGCAGTCTGTTGCCCTGAAGACCTCTGGCAGCCACTACCCATGGTGAGCATGAAGCTCCATGCAGGCCACAAAACCCATTGGATGAGATGAGGGAGGTGAAATTTCACGAACGCATTTAGGATACACAGCTGAGCCATTCAGGCATCTGTCTCTAGGCTTCTAGGCTCTAGGAGGTGCTTATTTCACAGAATCACAGAGTGATTGGGGATGGAACTGACCCCTGTGTCCCTTTGGTCCAGCTTCTGCTCAAGCCCAGCCACCTCCAGCATTTCTTCTCAGGACCCACTACTGTAAAAGTGCCCAATCCCTTCATTTTGAGAAAAGAGTACGAATCAGTTTTTTCAGATCATGCCCATATCCTCTCCCACATCACAGAACTCATACAGCACTGCCATGGTGGATCCCATCTGCCTCACACCTACCATGCTCTCCTGGGTCACATACAGTCAGTCTTTCTCATTGTCTTTGGGGTTGTTTCTTGTTCAGAGACTGAAACTTGGGTATTTTTTTACACCAAAATAATTTCTAGCTATTTCTCTATACCATGCAAAATGATTTATTTAATTTTTTTTCACCAAAGAATTATGGAGAAAAGGACAATGATGTTCAAGTAATGTACTATAAGCATTTCCCTAGAAACAAGGGGAAAAATGGGCATGAAAATTATTGAAAGAGGAGGAATTGGAAAAAAAACAGAATTGTTCCTTCTTTATCTAGTTTACACAGTTAAGATTTTTAATCCAATAAATGGGGTTTATCCCTCCTTGATGATACAGCCCTCTTTTTTTCTTTTTCTTTCCTTTTTTATTCCTTTGAAGTCTCATCTTGCCAGCTCCTTCATTATTTTCTGAGAATAAATTGAACTTTTCTGGTAAGTGAAAGATCCCAAACACTGTCAGTTAACAGCCCTTGGAGGTGCCATTAGCACTGGCTCATCACTTCTGCAGCAGTTTCTGGTGGTCTGTGAAAATGATAATGGTCACAAACCACCTAATTTTAGCTGCCTAATTTGGAATTGCTAGTGTCAGCCACTCACCTGCACAAAAATGGAGCTCTGTCGGAGGGCAAAGCGTCCCTCTTACCTCTGACACCAACTTGGGTGATGAATCACCCTCTGGACAGCCCTGTGTCTCCTCACAGTCTACACAGAGCACCTATACACCTAGTTCTGGCTGGGTGCAAATTTCCAGTCCATCAAAGTTAAGAGAGATGAGTCCTACCCATAGTGCTGGCATCTCCCCATGGTTTCCATTTGCAGCAGTGCTGTAACAGATGCTGAGAATACATTAAATGCTTTCCTAATGTCACATTCCCATGTCTGCAGTTATGGTAATTGCCTCAGTGAAGTTTTGCAATTGCAAACTAGCAGGAAGCCATCTGCAAAGGAATCTGTCTGTTAAGATGTGGCCCTTACTCTGAAAGTGCTTGAAAAGCCCCAGTACATTTCTTGGGCTAAAGATATAAAAGAAAAATAAAGGTCAGACTCCTGCAGCAATATGGAAAGTGTCCAGAATGCACTCTAGTGATCCAAGGAATAGACTGACTTTTGCTTCAGGACTGGGCTAATTAAATATTGCTAACTACATCTGAATAGAATTAAGTCTAATTTAAGGCCCTTTTTAAGCTCCAGGCAATGTAGGCTTGTCCTAAAAAAGGAAATTACCAACTGCTGACAACAGGTGTCAGCAACAGAAGAGGCTGAACCAATGCTGAATGTGAATTAGCTACGAGTGTAGACAAGGACAACGTTCTGTACTACTTCCACTGCCCTGGCAAAGACTTCATTTGCAAACAGGGAGGAACATGAGGAGCAGGACAGATATGAACCAAGGCAGCTCCGAGTACTGCTGTCCTTGACAGTGTTTGCAGATAACCAGCATGGCTCTGACATATGTGGTGCAGATAAGGTTTGTTTTTGAGCCTCCCGTGCCAAAAAGCATCTTTGGTTCCTGTATGAGGTCCTGGGCGGTGGTCAAAGAGACTTTTCAAAGTGCATTTGTTTCCTTCCTCTTATTTCTTCTTCCAGCCCTGCAGTCATTAAACTGGATTTACTCCTCCCCCACCAACACTACCAAGTTTCACAGTCCAGTTTCCACATGTTCCTCCATCTCCATGTTCTCAGGTGTGTACACACTGCACACCATGCTATGCATCCATGCCAAATCCAGACAGGGTCTTTCAGCAGAAAATCTACTTGGTGCTAAGTTATTTGTAAGCGAGAGGGGTGGAAAGCAGAACCTTCTCCAGCAGCCCTTTCTCTGGCAGTTATGTTGCTATCATTTCCTTCTGGCTCCTACACCACTGTCTCTCCCATCATGTTTCTTTAGTAACATCCCTTGTATCTTCTCCCCCTTGCTCTTTTTCTTTTAAATATACATTTAAGATGTTTTGTTTCCATGCCCTTTCTCAGTAATTTATCCCATATGTGTACATGACTCTTCACATGAAATGCTTTTGCTCAAGTACTTCTTGGCAGCCAGTTTTTTTGTTTTGGTTTTATTTATTTATTTATTTATTTTCCTGCCACAATCCTTTACTCCACTGCTTTTAAAAACAAGCCTGTTTAACCCTTTTCAGTCTCCATTAATGTTCACTGGATGCAGCCTCTCATCTAATGTTCCCTGTCCATATACTGTTTTTTTTTTCACCCTACTGAAAGATCAAGAAAAACGGGTTTGCAGATGGTATTTATTAAGAGAGCAAAAGCAGCAGGTCTAAATTCCTCTGGGCTTGTTTTTGTTTAGGTAAAGAGAAATGGTAAGGGCAGATCTGATGGCTCAGGACACACAGCCAGGCTCACAGCCCAAGCCAAGCACAGCACCTGTTTTTCTACAGGCTTGGGGAGTGAGAAGGGAGAAAATCCAGTCTTAGTGAAAGTGAGGACAGTCTCAGACCATTTCAAAAGAGTCTCATCCATTTACACCCACTCCAAATTAACATCCTTATTTTAATTCACCTTTGTACCTCCAATTAGAGTAATTTCACCTCTGAGTCCCATTATGAAATAAAAGTTCTGCCAGAGGTTAAGGGCTTTGGACCAAGCTCAGAGGCTGCCTCCACTTATTAGTCTTCAGCAGTTTCACGTAGGTTAGATTTCCTACAAGGGAAAGAAAGTAAATTTCTGCTCCTGATTTGTGACAAAGCTGCATTCCATTTTTGAGTCCAGAATAAAAGCATTCAAATCTGTATCAAGAGAAACGATTGTGTTCAACTTCCCACTAACAACACTAGGCTTAAATATTATATCCAAAGGATGAATGTGCTTAACACTGACTTTAGAAAGCTTGAAAGAATAAAAGAGAAATGATGTGATTGTCATAAACTGGCATAATTATAGGCGTCACTGTGGAACAGACGCAGTGATCTTCTGGACACCCCAACCAAAAAGACTTAGCCCACCTATTAGATGAATTAGATTCATTTTCCTCTTCATTTTTTTCAGAGCTAGGTGTATCTAACTAAAGAGTGGCCAGTAAGGTTTATAGAGAGAACAAAGCTGTTGCCCCCTAATTGATATGCCTTTCAATTGAATTTACCTGGGCAGGTAAACAGCATTCCCTTGGAAAGGATGAGACTGAACTTATTTGCGTCTGGTCTCATTCAGTCTGACCAGAAGAGCTAACCGTGAGTCTAAAAGCAGAAAACTTTTCTAAGTTTTATGCCATACTTTATTCTCTTTTTAGTTTTAGTTTGATTAGCTGGGATGTTTTTTGTCTGTTGGTTTGTTTTAATATAGTATCTCAGATAAATCAGTGTGTTTATCAACAGGAATTCTGCTGAAGAGATGCAAGTTTGTGTGCTGAGATCATGCCTACTCACACCACCACCACTGTTACACAAAGGCCTAAATGTACAGGGGAATAAATCCCTACTTGTTTCAATATCCACTGCCAAGTCTGTAGTTCACCTTCTGCCATAAACCCACTGATGTTAAACACTGCATATACTTTTTCCTCCTGATGTGGAGTTGTGAATGTCACAGAGTCCATTCACATCAATTGCTCAGGGCTCTCTGGTTTTGAACGAATGGCGGAGTTTTCTACAATGAATGTTCCTATTCCTAGCAAATGTTTATGCACTGCCATTCTAATGATGACTGTACTGAGCCTGTTAGTACTGGTCAGTTGAAAGGCCTATCTAGATGAATCTCCTGTCTCTGACACCAGATAAAAGCAAATGCCTAATGAAGAATGTAGGAACAGAGTAGGCATGTTGTGCTATTTCCCAGGAGTATTCTCCCAAACTCTAATGGATTGAGACTCGGGAATTTGCTGGTGTTTTTATGTGTAATAAAGCAGGATGCATTTCCCTTCTGCAAACTTGCTCAATCACCACTTGAGCCTATGTAAACTCTTAACACTCACAATATCTATTGGTGTGGAGTCCCAGGGCTCCACTATGTGTGTGCCCCGGTGGCGCAGCGGTAGAATTGCTGCTTGCAACACTGGAGGCCCGGGTTCGAATCCCCCCTGTGGCACAAGGGGTAGAAGTGCCGCTCTGCTACACAGAGGGCTCGAATCCTGGGAGTTGGACCTGATGATCTCTAAGGTCCCTTCCAACTCGCACAATACTATGATACTATGATATGATACTATCCCCGACAGGAAGAACTGCTCACTCTTGGTTATTATGAACCTTTCTCCCTAATAGTCTCTTTTCCTTTGTGCTGGAAGAGACAGTGAAGAACCACCTGCTCCAAGGCATAAATGAGCTTACAATTTGCTGTCATAAATGTTCTAAATGGCTAAAGAATTAGATAACCTTAAAAGGTCTGGCTTAATAATTGCTCATAAGTAAACCGTCCCATGCTGTGGATCGCCTGTGTCACCCCTCTCTGAATGTCTTCCAGTTCTGCAGGTCTTTTTGAGTAGGATGAGTAGAACTGCTCATGGATGTGGGCATGCCACAGATTGGTACAGGGGCAAAGTGAAGATTTCTGTTCATTCCTTAGTAGAAGCAGGCCCAATCCATACCCAGCAGGTCTCAAAATGTGGCCCACTCTCCACCCCTCTGTTTGAAAGCAGCAGATCTTCCCTGTGGAGGAGTGGTCACAGGCACACACCCATCCTGCAGCAACAGCCAAAGCTTCAGAGTGCTATTAATGCTGTGTTGACTGAAAGCAGGGTGCGGGAAGGGCAGTGCTGACTCAAGTGATGGCACATAACTGTATGCATTTTGAGATATTGGCTAAACACAGGGTTCTGAATAGCAAAGAGTATGCAGCCACTCTTTCTGCTCTGGATAAAAAAATAAATAAATAAAAATTGTAAATACAATCATAGAATCACAGAATCCTTAGAGTTGGAAGGGATCTTTAAAGGTCATCTAGCCCAATTCCCTTACAACAAACAAGGACATCTACAGCTTGATCAGGTGCTCAGAGCCTGGTCCAGCTCGGCCTTGAATGAGAAACTCCATGGATGGAGCATCCACCACCTTTCTTGGCAACCTGTTCCAGTGCCACCACCATTCTTACTGTAAACATGCTTTCTTTACACCCAACCTAAATCATCCCTCTTTTAGTTTGAAATAATTTTCCTTTCTTCTATCACCACAAATCTGGATAAAGAGTCTGTCCCCTTCTTTCTTTTAGCCTCCCCTTTAGATATTGAAAGGCTGCTCTCAGAAATCTATGGAGCTTTCTTTTCTCCAGGACAAGCAGCCCCAGCTCTCTCAGCCTGTCTTCATAGGGAAGGTGTTCCACTTCTTGGATCATTTTTGGGACCCTTCTCTGGATGCGCTCCAACAGGTCCATGTATCTCCTGCACTGAGGACTCCACATCTGGATGCAGTACTCCAGGTGAGGCCTCACCAGTGCAGAGTAGAAGGATATGATCACATCCCTTGACCTGCTAGATACACTTCTTTGGAAGCACTTCAGGATAAGTTTGCCTTTCTGGTCTCTGAGGACACATTGCTGGCTCATGTCCAGCTTGCCATCCACCAGTACCCCAGGTCTTTTTCAGCATGGCCGAGCTCAATCCTTTCATAATTCCCCAGCTTGTATTGGTAGTGGGTGTTGCTGTGACCCAGGTGCAAGACCTTGCACTTAGCTTTGTTGACTCCCATGAGGTTTTTCTGGGCCAACTACTCAAGCCTACCTAGGTCTTTCTGGATGATATCCTGTCCCGTGTGTATGCTGACAACATCCCACAGCCTGGGGCTTCAAGACTGCCAAAAGAAAATAAATCAATTTACATTTACAAGACCGTTTTCAGTTGATATAAATACACAATCTGCAAGTTTTCAGATGGAACAGATAGAGCTGCAATCAGATATTCAACACAATAATCTGATCATGCCTCTTTACCGGACTTTCGTAATCCCCGTTTTAGTGGAGAAAAATATCCTTCCCTTTATAATCACACCTTGTTCATGCCATTGCTTTTTGGCAGTACACGCATTTTGAACAATTGTTGTTAAGGATGAAATACATGATGTTTTATCATGTTGGCCAGCAATGACTAGGGCAGATGTTGGTGGTATGGCAGTTGAGGCTGAAGCTTCCCACCAGTATTCTATTACATTTGGTTGCCATGTGACAGATGGCAGCAGAGGGGCAGTCTGACAAAATGACATCTGATGTGGAAGGAAGTGCATCTGAAGTACATGCATGTTATTGAATTCCTCCATGCGGAAAAAAGTTGCACCCACTGACATTCACCGATGCTTTCTTAAGCACTGAGATGAAACAGTGAATGTGAGCACAGTGAGGCAGTGGGTGGTGTATTTCAGCAATGGTGACAGTGGGTCAGAGTGTTAAGAGTGTGACATGCAGGCTCTTGTTCACTGCTGGTGAAAATGCACAGCTAATGGTGGTGACTGTGTTGAAAAGTAATGTTTTGTAGCTGAGAATTTGTTCTAACAAATACTGTTATTGTGCTCTTTGTTGTCATTGCCATGGAAATATATTACTTTTGGAGTGACCTACGCATGTATGGCCTACAACAATTTCTGTTCACTGAATGCAGCTCAGGCAAGCCATAAGCTTGGACACCCATACCTTAGCTTGCTACAAAACCCTAAAATGAGATGGGCTTTGAGCTCTGTGGATCTCTGGGGCGTTTTACTGTGTAACAGCCCATGACAGAGTTCAGTTGCATGGTGGCAAGCCCACTGCTTCATGCAAAAGGCAAGACTGCTTTTTCTTCTATGTATCACTCTATATTTATCCACAATTACATTAAAAATGTATCCATGCTACATGTTCAGACTGAGTGGAGGCCAGTGTTTTCAGCTAACAACCCCTAAGGCCTTGTGGCTGTTGTTTTGACATTGCTAGCAGTCATGCACTGGTCAACCTAGAGTCCATGACAAGCTTGACCTGGGGTCTTTCCACCTGATTTTGCCCCCTGCTCTGTTCCCACACAGAGCTGCACAGCCCTACTTTGAGGAAACTTGCCCAGCTTTCTGCTGGCATGGAGAAGAAGTGCTGACACGGCAATAGCAGAGAGACAACAGACTATCTGCTCCTTACTGTTCTTCAGTTTTTCCATATCCTCTTCTCAGCCTTGCGCTTCTGTGCAAGCTGAAGGGCCACCTTTCATCTAGCTATCAGGCCAGAGGCATGGAGGCAATATGCCCAGATCTGGGGCAACAGTGGAGATAAAGGCAAGTAGAGGCAAGACCTCATGCCCAGACACCCACTCACCTGACCCTTACACATAGCCTCGTGCCTTGCAGCCAAGAAAAAACAATCACCATAGGCTGTAAAGTGTAATGGCAATTGAAGGTTCATGGATATTTCGCTCCCCTTTGATGTGTGTTTTAAGAAACAAATGGCAGTGACTGGAAACCTTGCAACATTTCAGTCTTTATCCCATTACTTTGCCATTTGATCACCTTGTTCTGATCACCATATTTTGGTCATCCTTATTGATTACTTATTCTCATTAAACACTTATAACTTTAATTGCCATTTAAATTCCTTGTGTCCAAGGGTAAAATGCATGAAAATCAGGCACCAGAGAGCGCTCAGTTTCCAGGTGGGCTCTTATGACCCCCATTCAGCCCCCCTTACCTACCCATTCAGCCAGCAAGGCTTGCAGATTGAAACTAGAAATATAGCCACATATATGGAAAATCTAGCATGTTTTAAAAAAACTTTCATACTTAGCCATACCAAAAAGAGACACCAAGATAGGTTCCAAAGCAGTTAGGATTTGTTTTTAATTTGTGCCGTGGGCACACGCTTTATTTATGTGCAGAGTGACTACTCAGTTAATTTTTGAGCACACATAAACATGACCTACTTGGTATGAAATCCCTTTTTATGTGAATGTAAAACACGAGTAATGAAAGAAAACACAGGTATCGCAAGATATTTTGTCTGTACCATTTCATACATTTTAATCTGATAAAAAACAAACAGACCAGAAATCTGTGCTGAATTAAGGCATCTCCACCACACTCCTTCCACCCCAACTCACTGAGTCATTAGAGTGATTTGTGGGAATAAATGTAAGCGTGGAAAATCAGTTTATTGCTAAAACACAGGATTTAAACAATGCAACTGACAAAGCATAAACCCTCACTGACCTCACTGGGACCAAATATCACTGTCATTTCTTAAAGCCTTGTAGGTCAAAGCTCAGGAACACGTAATCAGAATGTAAATCACCTTATGCCTGTGTGTTAGGAGCCATGTCATCTAAAGCCCAGTCCCTGCAACCTATATTACTGGAATCTATGCTTTGCCATGCATTGTCAGGCTGAATTAGGGGGGATTAACAGTAAGATAATAAAATGTAGCTGTTTATAAAGATTATTAGAGTGCCTTCATTATATAAGTTCAGATGTGCTTTACTATGAAAAATAGGATGAGAAAACAGTAAGAAAGAATGTGGCAGAATGTGACTTGAAACTATATAGATTTGTCAAGTTTTGTGAAGAGCCAGAAGCTGAGAGCATATGTCTTGTGACTGATTGCTAGCCTGATGCTGGCAATACCCCTTGAAGGTGCTCATGTAACACAGTGCTAAATATTCTGTAATGACAGCAAACTAATGCAAGAAACCAAGAAATGCTCTGTGACCTAGAGACGTAACCGTGAATATGATAAATAAATCCATTATATTTGAAAGATTATGGCAGTCTGGTGAAGTTCCCACTGACTGGAAAAGGGGAAACAGAATCCCATATTCAAGAATGCAAAAAAAGAAGATCCAGGAACTACAGGCCAATCAGTGTCACCTCTGTGCCCAGCAGGATCATGGAGCAGATCCTTCTGAAGGCCCTACGAAGGCACGTGGAAAAAAGAGACGAGGTGATTGGTGGTAACCAACATGGTTTCCCCAGGGGCAAGTCATGCCTGACAAACTTGGTGGCCTTCTATGATGGAATTACAGTGTCAGTGGATAAAGGAAGAGCAACTGATGTCATCTACCTGGACTTGTGCAAAGCGTTTGACATTGTCCTGTATGACATCCTGGTCTCTAAATTGGAGAAAAACGGATTTGATTGATGAACCACTCATTAGATAAGGAATTGGCTGGATGGTTGCACTAAGAGGGATCAATGGATCAAAGACCATGTAAGTGAGAGAGGCTACAAATGGCATTCCTCAGGGATTGGTGTTGGGACCAGTGCTATTTAACTGTAGGCAACATGGACAGTAGGATCAAGTGCACCCTAAGCAAGTTTGCAGATGACCCCAAGCTGAGTGATGCAGTTGAAGCACTAGAGGGAAGGGATGCTATCCGGACAGACCTAGTCAGGATTGAGAGGTGGGCCCATGCCAGCTTCACAAAGTTCAACAAAGCCAAGTGCAAGGTCCTGCGCTTGGATTAGGAGAATCCCAAGCACAAATACAGGCTGGGCAGAGAATGTCTTGAAAGCAGTTCTGAGGAGAAGGATTTGGGGGGTGTCAGCTGATGAAAGACTCAACATGAGTGGGCAATGTGCTCTTGCAGCCCAGAAACCCAACTGTATTCTGGGATGCATCAAGAGAAGCACGACCCGCAGGTGGAGGCAGATGATTCTGCCCCTGTATTCCACAATGGTGAGACCTCACCTGGAGCACTGCCTCCAGTTCTGGAGCCTCCAACACAAGGAGGGCACCAAAATGTTGCAGCAGATCCAGAGGAGGGCCATGAAGATTATCAGAGGGCTGGAGCACCTTTCCTATGAGGACAGGCTGAGAGAGCTGGGGCTCTTCAGCCTGGAGAAGAGAAGGCTCTTGGGGGGACATTATGGCAGCCTTCCATTACCTGAAGGGGGTATACAGAAAATCTGGAGAGGAAATTTTTATTAGGGCATGTAGCAACAGCATGAGAGGAAATGGCTTTAAACTGGAAGAAGGTAGATTTAGACTAGATATTAAGAAGAAGGGAGGGTGGTGAGACACTGGAACAGGTTGCCCAGAAATGCTGTGAATGCTCCCATCCTTAAGGTGTTCAAGACCAGGCTGGACGGGCCTTTGAGCAACCTGGTCTAGTGGGAGGTGTCCCTGCCTATAGAAAGGGGTTTGGAACTACATTATCTTAAAGGGCCTTTCCAATCCAAACCATTCTATGGTTCTATCATTCTATAAATAGGGAGACGAAATCCAGTTCTATTAAATACTAGTCTGGGTCATGCTTAAAATCACTGAAAGCTTCTCATCAATTTCAGAAGGAGCTGGATCAGGCCTCTGAAGGGTCGGGAACACAGAACTTCTACAAGCTGCAAGCCAAGGTCCTCCTTTAAACACTCTTGACAAAATTCTGTAGCCTAAGGCTATGACCTGTCCAAATATAAGACCCATTTCAGGGTCTAAACATAGCATATCTTAAAGTAAAGCATATGCCTGTGACATTAGAGAGGAAAAAAGGAGAAAAGCCCTGCTGAGAGCTGTCCTAAGGAGATGTAACTGAGCTCTGCACATTGCCACAGATAGAGACTACCTCAGCTGTCACCTTGGGTCCCACAGCAGCACAAATGGGGTTTCTCCCCATTGTTTCTTGGGGTCAGTGACACTATCTGTCACTCTGAACTGGGGGAAAGAGGGGGGAAAATAACAGGAAAAATGAAGGCCAGGAAAGTGATGTTTCCATTTCAAAGCTGGTGCAGAGATGAGCCTCTGCCTTATAATGCTTCAGTGCTGCTTCTTCAGTCATCCTCTGCTGCAGGCATGCCAGGGCTGTGTGTACATGTACTATTACAAAATCAGAGAGGCTGTTCAAGTGTCAGCTCCAACTAAAATAAAGCAATTCAGGAAACAGAGGAGAAGAGACCAAAACTGTCTGTATTTCCTTAGTACCAGCAGGCTTTTCCCTTCTGCTGCACAGAAGGGAGAACTCAGCTGCAATTTCTGAACACAGATGTCAGAAGAAATCCTCTTGAACAGTGTCAGATAAAAGTCTACAAGTTGTTTCCTCTTAAGCCACGCCTAAGAATGGAATGAAAATACATTTTCCAATATATTTTCCACTCCTGTCCCCATTTCTCCCCAGACAGTAGCAGAAGGATCTTGCCATCCACATTTGTAGTGTTCTGAGGAATGCATACGTCTATTTTTGAATAATTCTGAGACCTTTGGGAACATTCCTTACTCTTCACTTTCTATTTTTTTTCCCGTATTCCCTCGTGAATGTCCTCATCATCCTTTGACAGCTATTGTGTATTGAGCCATTCGTGACCCAACTGCAAGGCAATTCCTGGAAGTCCAGGAATCCTAACCTGGAGAAGCACTTAATGCATTCCCCTGACCTAAGGAGCAGTTGTCTCTTTGGTCAGCCCTAGGCCTTCAGTATTACAGTCAAGCTACTCTGTCCAGAACCTCAAACAAAGGTTCTCAGATAAGTATCAGACAGTTTGATAATATCTACTGTATACACAGGGAACAAGGACAAGGACAACAACGAGGTGAAGGAGGAACAAGTTCACACAAGACTCTTGCTGTTTACTAAAAATACAGCCAACATGATGCTTCTGATATTGTTGTTTGCAGTTCTGACCAAAATGGAGGAAGTGCAGATGGCTGATATAAAGAAAACTTCTGTTTTTTGTTTTGTTTTGTTTTGTTTTTTCTCCTTGTGACATATTGTGTAACTGCATCCCTGAAGAGATGTGTTAGTGAGGAGTGTCAGGTCAGGGCCTGCCTGCCTTCCCCTGCTGTGCACAAGAGTAATCATAATGCTGCTCTCCTCACCACCCCACTGCTTCCTCTGTGAGAGGCCATAGTCCAGGATGAATATATAATCTGCTTTTCCTGCCCATTTTTGCTGGCATATGGTTCTTCTTGCCTTTATTTATTTATTTTAATGGGACATTTTGTGAAGTAATATACCTGCTTTTCTGCACATGCAGCAGAAAATGGAGGACAGTGCAAGAAAGCAAGTATTTCAGTAATAAGGCCTTTGTCCTTCCTATAATTAGGGTATATGCAAGCAAAAGGAATGACTTGGTTTCTCTGGACCAGCCAGGTAGGGATGAAGGTTTTCTCACTTGGAGGGAGAGTGAAAACCTTGGAGTTAATAACAATATCTAGATGTCAGGCAGAGAGAGATCTGCAGTAAAGTCCTAAAGGTGAATAGCTTTGTTGTCCTGCACAAAATGCCTGAGTCTGACCTTTCTATCCAGGAAGTCACTTCCCCACCATTAACTTCACTATACAGTGGGACTAATAACTCCCAGAAATACTCCAAGAGTTAATGCCAGTGGTGTTTGGTAAATTGAGCACTGCAGGAGAGCTAAATGCTGTGATGCACTTGAGGCTTGTGTGACAACTGATTTCAGGCCTTATTATCAGATGCTGTGCTGCTCACACTAATTTACCTCACCATCTCTAAAGTGTTTATCCATACACTGTGAGGTGAGGCAGCTCTGTTTACCCACTAATTCAGAGGGAACACAAACCACAATGTCTAAGTGACTTGTCCAAGGTCACCCAGAAACTCCTCAGCCCCAGTGCCCCAGTAATCAGGCCCTCCTGCTCTTGGGTTTGTCTCACTCCAGTTCGCTGCAGCTGTATTGCACTAGGGCAAATTTCAAATACAGACAAGTGAGATCATTTCTACCAGTGGAATTCCCCAGTGTAGATACTGACTCTTTATCTTGACCTGTTCATACAGGACTGGACTCTGGCTCTGTAATCTCCCTGCAAGTGATTCAGGTCTTAGGATTCTGCTCTGCACCGAGTTGGTGGTAACTGGAGCAAAGTACAGTCCTCACCAGTACTTACCAGTGTACAGCTAGTCATTCAGGACAAAGGTAAGAGCCGTTCTGAAAAACTCTTCTGGTTTTGTTTGCACTGATTGTTACTGGGATTACTACTACTGAAGGATCCCCGGTGAACTGGCAGGATCACAAAACAGGAGGTGTAAGTCAAGTGCCATAGTAAAGGTCTTTGGCAATGGATGTTGTGTCTGTCTGGAGCAGCTACTAGCTACAGACAGCTCAGAGAGAAAATGTTTTGTTGGAGCTGTCAGCTCACAGCAGAGAAGCAGCATTCAGCCCTGATTTACAAATCCATCTGTACTGAGCAGATTCAACACACTGACTGCCATTGCCCGCAATCCCCTAAGCACTACTACTGCACTTGGCAGCAGATCTGTGCCCAGCTCTGCCAACAGCAACTTACTAAAGGCAGGTTTGGGGCTGCAGGTGCTGGGGCTATCAGTTGTGCTTGGGTGCCAGGCTGCCCCTTGCTCTCATGATCCTAAAATGCTCCTTAACAAGCACGTAAAGTGCACACTAATTCATCATCTGAAACTGAGAGTTGGTTGAGCAGTCCTGAGTATACTATCAGGTACTGCAGAGGCATTCTGCTCAGTCTTGAGTTATTTAAGCAGTTAAATGAGGCACAGGCAGATCTTCCAGTGTGGAATGAACATCAAGTTGTCTGGCAAAGCTGAGCTAAGAAATGTGGTCCATAGCATTCAGATTCCTCAGGAGAGGATTGCTCAGGAAGCGATGTGACCACCAAGGACACAAACACTGTTACAGTTTCTGGAGGAAACATCCCTGGAACCTGTGTTCTCTGATGGGGGCGGGAGGAAAGGTAGAGAGGAGCTGACAAGCTCTGAAAGAGCAAAGCTTTGCCCCTTATCAGGGATACCATGGCCATATCAGCAGACACTCGCACTGCTATCACATTCATTTCAAGATATGAGCCCTGCTGCCTCTAACAGAAGGTCCTCCACTGCCATGGCAAGCTGTCACAGTTGGGTGGCATTGAAAGGCTTTGAAAAGGGAAACATTCTGGTACTTAGGTCTGTTGTACATGTGTCTTACAAGGAGTCCTGCAACAAACAGGTCACATCACATCTTTTCCACAGTGGGCACAAGTGACTCAATGAGTCCCCTTTTCCACTTCTCCTCACACAGCACATTGCTGCCTCAAGCTGAGCAAACCACCAGGCACACAGGCTGCCTATGGGGACTTTTATTTGTGGAAGGCACATGGTTCATGACAGATGGCTGCTTATCTAAAAGAAATGATCATCAGCTGATACTGAATTGCAACTATGTTTTAGTAAGCTCACTGAGTAAAGAGTCTTTTCTCTGATTTCAAATCACCTGTAGCTGCCTCAAATTTCCATTGTAAAGCCTTCCTGGAACAATAATGCCATTATTCACATATGCATTGAATATTGAATCTGGCCAGGTGGGGCTTATACCATTACCTTTTGTGTTTGCTTGGATACTAAACAGGGTAATGCAATCTTTACATCTAACAGAGATACAAATGCAATTGGAGTATAAAACCCTAATAGGGTTATATGCTCCATGGGAGCAGAATCCAGCTCCTACCTGCTCTCTTTTTCTGCCTGCAGTGTCATTATTGTGCACAGTGCCATTATTCTAGCATATGTCCTCTTGAAAATGCATATTTCTCTGTACTGAGGATAGATTTGGGGTAAAGAGCTCTCCATTGCAGGTCCAAGAAATCAGATAAGGAAGGCAAGAGACTGACGTGGCTGAATTGGGCTGCTCAAACTGAAGAACAAGAAGAAAATGCACAGGCAATGGAAGCAGGGTCAGGTGTTCTGGGAGGAGTACAGGGATGCTGCTAGGTAGTGTGAGGATGGGGTCAGGAAGGCCAAGGCCCAGCTGGAACTGAGCTTGGGAAAGGGTGCAAAGAAGAACAAGAAAGGCTGCTACAGATTCATCAACAAGGAGAGGAAAATCTAAGAAGGAGTGACTCCCCTAACGAGCAATACAGGCAGGCTGGTAACAGCAGGATGATATACTCAGCAAATCTTTTCCTCATTCCTCGCTGGCAAAAGTTCTTTGCATTCTCCTCCAGTGGTTCAGTCAGAAGACTGGTAAGTGAAGATCAGTTTCACAACCACCTGAGGAATCTGAACATTCCTAAGTCTATGGGTCACAATGAGATGCATCACAGAGTCCTGAGGGAATTGACTGATACAGTTACCAATGATACTTGAAAAGTCATGGCAGTCAGGTGAAGTCCTTTGTGACTGGAAAAAAAGACAATGTCACATCATTTTTAATAACAGAAAGAAGAATCCAGGAATCTACCAATTTGTAGCCTTACCTTTGTGCCATCAAAGATCATAGAAAAGATCATCCTGGAAGCTGTGCTAAGGCACATGGAAGAGAAGGAGGTGATATAAGACAAGCATCAAGGGCAAGTCCTGCCTGATCAATTTAGTGGCCTCTGATAGAATAGCTGCATCAGTGGAAAGGGGAAGAGCCACTGATGTCATCCATCTGAAATTCAGTAAGGCCTTTGACATGGTACTCCATAATACAGTTTTCTCCAAATCAGAAAGATTTGGATTTGATGAAGAAAAGGAACTGGTTGCGAGACTATACCAAGGAGTGGTGGTCAGTGGGTTAATGTACAGATGGGGATCAATAACAAATGTTGTCCCTCAAGTGTCAGTACTGGGACTACTGCTCTTCAGTATCGATGACATCAATAGTGAGATCGTGTGCACCTGCTGAGGCAAGTCTGTGGATGACACCAAGCTATGTGGTACAGTCAACATGCCCATGGAATGGAACGCCATCCAGACAGGCTCTTTCAATGGGTCCAGAATTACCTCATGAGGGTCAAAGCCAAGTAAAAAGGTCCTGCAGAAACCCCTGCTATCAATATAGGCTGGAAGACAAAAGGTTCAAGAATATGACTTAGGGGTATTGGTGGATGGCAAGCTAGACATGAGCCAGCAGTGTGTCCTCAGAGACCAGAAAGCCAACCGTATCCTAGGCTGAATCAAAACAAGCATGGTCAGCAGGTCAAGGGAGGTGATTCTGCCCTTCTGCTCTGCACTGGTGAAACCTCACCTGGAGTACTGCATCCAGATGTGGAGTTCTCAGTATAGGAGAGACATGGACCTGCTGGAGCATGTCCATAGGAAAGCCACAAAAGTAATCCAAGAGGTGGAATGCCTTCCCTATGAAGACTGGTTGAGAGATAGGGCTATTCGGTCTGGAGAAGGGAAAGATCTGGGGAGACCAGATAAGTGGCCTTTCTAAAGCCAGGCTGTAAGAAAGGAGACAGACTCTTTCACAGGGTCTGATGTGAAAAAAACAAGGGGAAATGTCTTCAAAATGAAAGAGGAGAGATTTAGACTAGATATAAGGAAGATGTTTTTAACAATAGGGGCAGTGAAGCACTGGAACACGTTGCTAAGAGAGGTGGTAGATGTTCCATCCCTAGTGACATTCAGTGTCAGGCTGGACTGGCCTCTGAGCAGTCGTGTGTAACTGCAGATGTCCTTGTTCATTGCAGGGGAGTTGAACTTCATGACCCTCAAAGGCCTTCCAACACAAGTCTATGATTCTATGGATCACTGGGCTTCTAGGAGAGGCTCCTCCTGTTAATGGGCTTAGAAACCAGGTATATTGTATTTTGTGAGACATGCAGGCCATTCTGCTTCCTTTTGGGATTTGCCCAAGCTCAGGCAGCAGGTAAGCATTGAGCAGTTCAAACTAAGGCAAGAACTTTTTGAGTTTTTGGACACTGCTGCTGGGAGATATGAATGCACATGCTGTAAGCAGCAGTTTCAGAGCACATCTGACACACTGATTTACTGGATACGTGCCACATGAATTACAAGCTTATGTGCAGCCAATAACTGTTCCAATCAAACCAAGAGTCTAAAGTCCTCAGATTTAAACTGGTTAAGTGTTCCAGGTAGAAAAAGAGAATATTTTTGGTGACAACCAGACAGACAACTGTATTTGCAGGGCAGAAAAAGATGTTTTCATCCAGGACGTGATGGTGGTTGAATTTAGATCAAAAGCCCAGATCTAAGAACCTGAGTTGTATTTATGGTTGATTTCTTAAATCTTTTGGAGCTTTGGCATTTCTTCACCAGTTTTGTAACTTAGTCCATGAAAACATTTCAGTTGGGAAAGAAATAAATCCATATTGTTTAAAGCTCCTGAAAAGGGTTTATACAGGTGAAAGCACATGAAATTTGATTTTTTAGCTAGTCCAGCACACTATTAATTCTTTTCACAGCTTTTCTCAAGTTGTGTTCAAATGACTGCTTCTTCAGAAGACTAAGGTTGTTTTGTAAATGGATGTCCTCGTTTGAATCAGAATTATTGCTGCGGACCTGGCTAACCAGGAATACATTCCATGTGATTACACGACAACAGCAAATTCTGCTTTAATTCCTTTTCATGTTTACCATTCTTCCTATACACATACCTTGTGTGAAGTCCACATCCTGGTCTTGCAGTGCTCACTCTACTTTCAGTGTTGTATCAACAGAACAGGAGCAGGAACAGAAAAAAGAAAAGTATTAACCTTTCAGACAAGATGAGCAAGAAAAGCAGAACAAGAGTATTGAATGGGTATACACACACACACACACACACACATATATATATACACACACATATATATATGTGGTCTAATGTTCTGTGTGCCCAAGAAGCACTCTAGACTTCCAGTATGACAACTGGGTGATGAAAATTATTGGTATTTCCATGATCTTTTCTTTCCAAGACCACCAGTGTACGCTCAGGGAAATGGCTCACTTCAGTCTGAGGTGCAACGTCTGCTCCCAGTGCAGATTTTTCCCAGTATGAGACAAAAAGGGATTTATTTATTTATTTTTTTTACCAACAGGAAAGTCTGAAGCTTGACAATCTTGTAGTAAACACAAATTAGCAAGGAGGTCATTGTTCAGGCCTCAGCTTTGAGGCAGCAGCTACTAAAGAGTAATTGTGGGGAATTCCCTTGTGTCTTGCATGCTGAACTGTAGCTATAATTAGATCATTTAGATATTATCTTCCTAACTGAGAAAATTCCTCAGTTCCTAAATGCCTGCTACAGCTGATCCTGGAAGTTCCCCTATGTATTTATTTAAGCAAAACCAAAGATCTGAACTGTGTTGCTTTTACTGAGGCAAAACTTCTGGCTTCTTGGGAACCCTAGTCCAGGTACGTAGGTTGCTCTGAAAGTAATGTCTCCTATTTATTTCCATTGAAGCTAAAAAGAGCACCATGACATTATTTGAAAGAGCAAGTTCTCTGCTACAAAATGCCAGTTTTCAGTACAGTCACCACCGTTAGCCAGTTTGCACAGATGAGCTGATCGAGATGCTATTCATTCGTGCTGTGACAGCTATACATGGTCATCCGGAATGTTTCATTGTTGCCACTGTTGAAACATACCACCCACCGCCTCACTGTGCTCACACCCATTATTTGGTCTCCATAAACATACAGCAAGCACTGATGAATGTCACTGGATGCCATTTTTTTTCTGCATGGAGGAATTCAATGACACACCTTTTCTTCGAACATACTTCCATGTCAGGTGCCATTTTGTCCGAACGCCACTCTGCTGCCATCTGCCACATGGCAACAAAATTTAATGGGATATTGGTGTGAAGGTTTAACTTTTACTGCCATACCACCAACACTCACCTCTGACATTGCAGGACAACCTAATAAAATAGGAGGCATTACTTTTGGAGCAGCCCACATAAAATGTACACTGTAGTTTATGTATATAAGTGACAAAACTTATGTTAATTTGAAATATTTTATATGCACAGATGCATATTTTTTGCTGTTCACAGGACCGTGTTTAGCCAGTGTATCTAAATGCAAGTGCATAAAATCATTTGCCATAATTTGAATTAGCGCTGCACTGTGCCCATGCCCTGGTTTCTGCTCAGGCCATGTACAGATGTTTGGTTGTTGCTGAGCTGATAGGTGTGTTCCTGAGGCTGGGCCAGGGCACTTGATGGCGAAGAGCTGCTGCCTTGATGGTGCAGGGCAGGAAGTGGCTGCAAGACAGAGTGGGCCAGGTTGAACAAGCCTGCCCAAGCTTTTTATGAACTTCAGCGTACGGTAATCATGTGCTTTTAATTAACTACAAATATACATAAGTGTTGGCAAGCTTGGAGCCAACTCATTTACCATAATTAATCAAATTGGTCAGAAGAATCATGGTCAAACCAGAACGTACACCAATAAAAAAGTCTTTCACATTCGTTTCATACAAAGGTAGAAGAGTTCTACAGTGCAAAGCTGTGGAGGATCAAGTTGTATTTCTATATGTCAGGGTTTTCAGGTGTCTTCAAGAGCAAAGAGGAAGTACCATAAGGTTATATGGCAGGGGATGTTTGTTGCCTCCAGCTATATGATACAATGATTCAGGAGTGGGCAGACAGGAAGCTTGACTTCTGGTATGGCTTGCCATCATCATCTACATTGCATACATGGGATTATATTATGGAAAGTCCCTGTTGTGCCTAAATACACGAGGAATGTCCCTGGCTGTTGGAGACTGTGTGCCAATGTGTGAATGTCAGTGTTTGAAATACTACATGCTGAACCTAACCGCTTATCCTTACAGTATAGAAAATTCTGATTTATTCTGCCTTTAAAGTGTGAAGAATTGGTTTGATCGCCTGAAGGCTGAAAAATGTAAGAAAACATAGTAATTGTGGTCAGCCTGAAAACACGACGATATAAAATTTCATATATCATTCCAGTGTTTATAAAGCAGGTTTCCCGCTTACTGGTGCAAATAGCTGTAACCTCTTTGAGTTCAGAAACAGCATTTAGTAGAGTTTAGATCAGAGCTCTGATATTTTACACCAAGTACAGAGTGCAGCAGCATGCAGCCTTCCTCTCTCACTAGCCAGGCAAACCCCTTTTCTTAATAAACATCTGCAGAAATTCTCAGATAGACCTTAAATCTTAACATTTTCCTAACAGATTAATGCATGAGTCGTTCTATAGTAGGAATATCCTGATTCTTTGCACAGTTATGGGGTCCCATCCATGCCTTTGCCTTTCTGGCTTTGCCAGAAACCTGTCTGCAGGGGTGGCTTCGTAGCTTTGTGAAGACCTTTGCAAAGCTTGGAGGAACACACACACTGCTGAGGCTAAGGAGAGCTCCAGCACTGCCATGCTGACAGTGTCTAGACATAGCACTTTGCACACCCTCTGCCTCCACTCCCCTCCAGGCTGTGCAGTCATTTGGTGTAGAGGACTAGTACAAACAGATAATGTAGTTTGTGTAAAAACAGCTGCCTCTGACTTTGTTAAGTGCTCAGACACCAGGAACCAGCAGCCAGTTCTGCTACCAGCCTTTGCATTTTTCTGCACTGACCTTTGTGGGATTCTTCTGTTCCAGACAGTGTCCAGCAGTGTTCCCCACCAGGAGTTCCTGGGGGTCTAAACAGCAACTGGAAAAGAATTGAGGTGGGTGCACAAGATGCAAATCAAAGAATCACACCCTCAACAGTGGTAACAGTGATGTCAGAAAAAAACACCCCCTATTTTAGGCTTCTCACTGCAGAAGATCAAGACTGACTTTGCAAAGAGCATGTCTATACGAACCTTTTTTTGACAGCAAGACACAAGAACTCAGTGTTAAAATCACTTGTTGGTTCTCACCAGAATACTTGTGTCTTTCCAACTCAGAAAAGAGTGAATGAGCTTGTCTGGAAGATAGCTTCCCAGCTGCTGGCCATGGAACAGGGCTACAAAGTTAGTGAGAATCCCTTGAAGCAACCTGCATGGCTTCCATTTGCATTTCTGTCCAGGGGTAAAGTCTCTTTTAGTGTTACGGTGATGAAATCAGTGGGTAGGAGGGCTTTGAACAGGACCTCAGCTGTTGTCTGCCTGCAGAAGATCCGTCTCTTTGGTGTGATGTGTAAATGTATCAACTGGTAGGTTGTTTGTGGATTATCCATCCTCTTTGCACTGATATGCAGCATAATTTGTAATGTATGAGGTCTGCTCCAAAAGAAATGCTTCCTATGACAGTGACATCAGAGGCAGATGTTGGTGTTGTGGCAGTAGAGGCAGCAAAGAAGATAATTTTTAAATTCAAATAAGCTGTGGTATTAGAACGCTTTAAAAAAAAAAAAAAAAAAAAAAAAAAAAAAAAAAAAAAGCCTAGATTTTAAGTTACATGAGATACAAATGTCACCAAAAGCATATCTGGAAGTACTATTGTACTATTGTACGTGTTACCAACCTGCTGGAGAACAGTATTTCAGGTAGTGGAAGAAGCTTTCTATGATCCCTCAGGTCTATGATGTTTTACCAAAGATTAACCCCCAAGTCTTCAGTTATGGCACCTGTTACCAGAATAATTTGACAAACACACCCAGCCCAACTGGGATTCATTGCTGCTCAACCCTTCACAAGGTTTTGCAACTGGTTCTGCCCCAGTGACAATAGTGGCTCCCTGTCCAGGTGGCTCCGTTTGCAGGAAGCTGAGAGGGGACAATGGAGACTTCCCCAATCCTTTCAGTACATGCTTGCCACTCTCTCATCAAAGGGATCCCATGCATGGGATGTAGAGATGGCTGGAGCCCCTGCACCCAAGAGGAAGCCATTCTCTTTAGATGGTATGAGGGAGCAATCCCAAGGAAAGGGACTCTCGGCCCCTGTCATCCTTCCTCCTCATAAAAAACTGGGGCAACTCTCAGGCCATAGGCCCCATCTCCCAACACTACCATGTTTGGTCACCATCAAACATTCTTAGAATGGCATCACCATGTCCTCCTGATGTCACAAATCACCTCACAGCCTTTTGTTCTGAGCCCTGAAAATAGGGGGACCCTGAATCCAGAACTCTAGTCATGGAGCAAGAGACACCAGCAGTAACTTTGAGCTTGATAGCCAAGTGCTTTTTATTTTTATTTTTATTTTTATTATTATTATTATTTGCCAAGGAGACAGGGTGGTTTGCTCTTCTGCAAAGAAGAGGCAGCTGAAAGTGAGAAGGAGCTCACAGAGGTGGATTCAGAGCCAGAGGATGAGCTGGTGGAAGCGGATCCTCCTCTGTCAGGACACAACCATCACGATCCCATCCCTCTCAACCAATGTAGGAGGAGTACCAGACTCAGACTCCACCCCTACCATTGCAGGGGCATGGGGATCCTGTCCTCCTCACAAATAGCCATTTTGATGCCAGCGATGAACCTCCCGTAAGTTACCATTGGGCTGTGAGAGCCCAAACTTTTGGGCTCACAGGCTCACAAGGGATGTTTATTTCCTGGGCATTCTTCTTTTGACAGCCAAGGTTCCTATGAACTCATCCTTCCCAACCCCAACCCCATCCATCACCAAGACCTGCCGTCTCTTTTTCAAGAGGAAGAAGGGAGTGCAGGGTATGGCATCCTCTGAACTGCAGTGTCAGCAGAGGGAATTGAGCTCCTTGGGCCATGAGGAGCTGTCAGAGATGTTAAGAGCTGGAAGTTCTTGTGGACAAGCAGATTTCAGTTCTGACAGGAAAAAGGCTGACCTTCAGTATAAAGGACTTTTTTTCAAGATTGGAAAATAAATGTTTAAACTAAAATAGGGAAGGGGACGGAAGGGAAGGGATAACCCAAACCCATAAAAATAATCTAAACAATAAATATTCCTCTGTTGTTCTGGAATCTGAGTCTGTGTGGATTCCAGTGCAACCTCTTGGTCTCCCCAGTATGAGAAAGAAGTGGGGTAATGGCCCAACCCATGGCCATAGATCTGGGGAGAGGCCAGGGCACCTGGCATCCCAGGGCAGGCTGAGGGAGCTGCCTTTGATCAGCATTAAAGAAAGATGGCAGAGGGGGTTCTGAGTGTTACCTACGGGTGCTGCTATGAGCAGGGAAGAAAATGAAGCATGTCTTTTCTCACAGGTGCTTGGTGGTGGGAGAATGAAAAGCATCAGGCCCACATTGCAGCCTCCCAGCTGCGCAAAAGGAAAAAAAAAGAAGACTGTCACTCTGAGGGTGGCTCAGGCGTGGAACTGGTGCCCAGAGAAGCTGGGGAACTCCAGCCTCCCAGAGTATTCAGTCCTGACTGATGCTGGCTGAACACAGCACCTCTTCTGTGAAGAATGGCAGCAAGATATAGAATCATAGAATTACAGAATCACAGAAGTTGGAAAAGAGCCCAAGATTATCCAGTCCAACCGTTCACCTACCACCAATATTTCCCCACTAATCAATGTCCCTCAGTACAACATCTAAATGATTCTTGAACACCTCCAGGGTCAGTAGTGAATCAACCACCTCCACGAGCAGCCCATTCCAGCACCTGACCACTCTTTCAGGAAAGAAATCTATCCTAATATCCAACCTGAATCTCCCTAGTACAAATTGAGGCCATTCCCTCTAGTCCTACCACTAGGTATGCAGGAGAAGAGCCTGACCATCCACCCTGCCACAACGTCTTTCAGGAAGTTGTAGAGAACAATAAGGTCTCCCCTGAGCCTCCTCCAGAATGAACAATCCCAGCTCCCTCAGCTGCTCCTTATAAGATTTATGCTCCAGTTCCCTCACCAGCTTTGTTGCCCTTCTCTGAACACAAAACTGAACACAGCACTTGAGGTGCAGCCTCACCAGAGCTGAGTACAGAAGGATGATTACCTCCCTTCTCCTGCTGGCTGCACTATTTCTGATACAAGCCAGGATGCCATTGGCCTTCTTGGCTATCTGGGCACACTGCTGGCTCATGTTTAGTCGAGCATTGACAAACACCCCCAGGTTTGCTTCTTCCACACAGTCTTCAGCTACTTTGCCCCAAACCTGAACAGCTGCCTGGGGTTTTTGTGGCCAAGGTGAAAGACCCAGCACTTGGTCTTGTTGAACTTCATCCCAGTGGCCTCATCCCAGTGATGCAGCCTGTCCAGATCCCTCTGCAGGGCCTTCCTACCCTCAGGCAGATCAGAACTTCTTCCCAGCTTGATGTCATCTGCAAACTTACTAAGGGTGCACTCAATGCCCTTATCTAGGTCATCAATAAAAATATTGAATAGCATAGGTCCCAGTACCAACCCCTGGAGTACACCACTTGTGACCAGATGTCAGCTGGATTTTACTCCATCCACCACCACTCTCTAGGCCTGGTCCTCCTGCCAGCTCCATACCCAGCAAGGAGTGTACCTACCCAAGCAATGGGCTGCCAGCTTCCCCAGGACAATACTGTGGGAGACAGTGTCAAAGACCTTGCTGAAGTCTGGGTAGACCACATCAACTGCTTTTTCCTCATCAACCAGGTGGGTCACTCAATCATAGAAGGAGATCAGGTTGGTCAAGCAAGACCTGCCTTTCATGCTGGCTGGGCCTGATCCCCCAGTTATCCCGCATATGTCATGTCATCTCACTCAAGATGATCTGCTCCATAACCTTTTCTGGCACTGAGATCAGGCTGACAGGCCTGTAGTTTCCTGGATCCTCCCTGTGATCCTTCTTGTATATGCGAGTCTTATTGGCAAGCCTCCAATCCTCTGAGACCTCTCTGGTTGACCAGGAACACTGGCAGATGATGGAAAGTAGCTTGGTAATCACTGCTGCAAGCTCCCACAGCACAGATCCCACAGATTCCATCTGGCTCCACGGTCTTGTGACAGTCCAGGTGGAGTATCACGGGTGGGGGGTTGTGGGAATTCTTTATTGCAGCATTTTGATACATAAATGAAGCTTATAAGAAAAACTGAGTTTTCCTCAGGGCCTGTAGTGAAAGGGAGGACAATTTAAACTGAATGAAGGTGTAAAGAAGAACTCCCTCACTATGGGAGTGGTGAAACAGTGGAACGGACTGCCCTGAGGAGTTCTGGATGCCCCATCAGTGGAAGAGGTTGGGTGGGGCACTGGAGCAATCTCATCTAGTGAAAGATGTCCCTGCCCATGGAAGAGGGGTATTAGAGCATAAATCATGCGGCACAAATCATTCTGTGCACAGTAAATTTAACCCAAAGAACCAATGAGTGGTTCTCTAAAGATTTGATTTGCTCAGTGACCTTCCCAAAACCAGCAGGACATAAAGAGAGAAAAGACACTATGAAGCAACTGAGAGGGGACACCTGCCCCAGTTTGTCCAGTGGAAAATGTGGTAGTTGGTATTACCTCTTTGTCTTGCTCCAGTTTATCGGAGGGAGAGGAGGTTCTTTGACATATGTATACCTGACGTGAGATTAAGAAACAACGGCTCAAATGTTGGTCCAACCAGTTTATTACAAATCTTAATCAGGGAGATGGGGAAGAGGAGGCCAGTGACTGTTATGAATTAGGGTGATGGGGAAGGGAAGGCAGCTGATAGAAAAGATACAAAAGAAGCAAGAATTATGTAAAGCAGGAATAGCCACCACCAAGATTTAGCAGTGTCCTAGTGCACGCTGTTCTGATGGTCTGAGGCAAAAGCGCAGGGGGAGAGCAGCAGCAGCGTGGCTGGCCTTAGGCAGCAAGTGGGTACAGCAATAGAGCATGTCCAGGAGGAAGGGGCAGGTCTCAGGTAGCAGGCCCAGGAGAGTCCATCAGCAGGCAGGCATCAGGTTGTGAGGCATGTGATGTCAGACATCTACCCTCTTGATTGTTGGTCCCTTTTTAATCCTTCTTCTGCAGCGTCGTTTTCCTGCGCGCTTGGGGAGTCATGTGCAGTACCCCCTGAGATGGCTATCTATCTCCTTTGAGATAAGCCCACACAAAAGACTGCTTCCTGGACATTAACAGTGGCTTGTCTCTCTTGTTGCCCCTGGCCTGCAAATCTTCAGACAAAAGATTTTGACAGCTTTGACCAGGACTTGCCTGAACTTGTCCACCTGTGTCCCTTAGACAAAGGTTTTCTCAGCCCTTGACCAGGATGTGTCCATCAGTGCTGATCAGCAAGCCTTGAGACAGTGGTACAAAAATATAATCTCTTACACTCCTGCATCTGTACAAGGCACAAAAGCAAAACACTGGAAGCATCCAGGAAAAGGGGGTGCATTGCGACCCCCTGGTGCCATGGTAGCACAGGCACAGTAACCCAACAACAGAAACACCAACACAAACAGCTTACTGATCCTTAGTTCTATAAGAGTCTGTTCAATTTCTTGGCACGTTGTTTGCAGTTTAGTCACTGCACGGAAAACAAAAAACATCTCCGTTTCATTTTTACCTGATGTTAAGTGCTGAACACTTTCATGTTGCTTGAAGTACATTAGTGGTCGAGGGATGGAGGACAGTCAGCAATATGGCTGTGCCCCTTGCATCGAAGGATGACTCCCATAGGACCTGAGGGTCCTTGGATATTATGAAAGGTTCTTGTCAGAATTCAAGAGGCATTTGGACAACAGTCTCCAAACCCTGTTCCTGATGAAAATGCATAGATAATGGTTGTGAATGGTTCTGTAACTGAGAATTTGCTCTAATAAGCAGTGTTACTGTGCTCTTTGTATTGACTGTAGTTTCCATGGAAATGAACAGGAGGCATTACTTTCAGAGTGACGTTTAAGAGGAGAAAAGTCTGCATATTTTAGGACAGATTCATTTAGTCACAGACCCCTAATGAATATCACCAGTAAACAATCTTTGAGTGCTGAAGGTGGCTGTGTGCTACTTTGGGTCCACGTTTTAAAGAGATTTAGTTATGCAAGGATGCAACTAATAGTGAGATGTCTGCTTGAACTCTTGAGACTAGATATCTGGGACAGCTAGTCAATAAGCTCCACATCCACAGAAGCCTTAGCAACTGAAACAGGCTGCTGATTCAGGATCCCGAGAGGGTTACAATTTAATGTTTTGAAAACTATAAGACCAGTAATAATGCTACTTTATTCTTGGTGCTGGAAGCTACAAGTCAACCAAAGGGTAGGAAAGACCAGGTAGCAACTCCAGTTGCTCTGAAGTGCACTTTCCAGTTTAAGTCCTTGTGTGATTCTATGCCTCTTTAGTTCTGTGACATGGATCAAGTTGTATGCAGTGTCCAATACTGGGATGTCCAGTGAAAAGAGTAGGACAGAGAAAGGAAGAAAGAGAAAGTGAGTAAGAGAGATTGCTCTGCCTTGAATTAAGAGAGGCTGCAGCCTCGGGCATACTTTGTTTAACCACCTGCAATGGCACAGACAATTACGTTCCCTCCATATGAATTCAATTTTCTTCAAACAGTAGAAAATAAAGTAGCCAGAAAATGCCCAGACAGAGCTTCAGCTAATGCCTTCCCATTTCTCTCTAAAGTAAGTGTATTCCTTTATTCAGGTGGCAGTAGAACAAACATGAGCAGGGAAGACAAGAGCCGTACCTACCAAGCGCACATTTACTTTAAGCAGCGCTCACCAGACAAAATGCTCACATAGAAAGGTCTGTGCCTGTGTCTGTCATTTTCCATCAGTGTGATATATCCAACATTAGACCCCTTAAGTAAAGTAATGAAGTAGAAAGAAAACAGCTGCACACAGCAGTTTACAGTGAGGACTGAGGAGAAATGTGTTCTGATTAACACCCCAGGAGATGTTTCTCTCATTCATACAGTGTCAGAGCTAGGAAGACTTAAATTTGCCAATGGCCTTGTCATCAGAGAATCTGGGAAGAAAACTAACTCCAACGAGGCATTAGAAGCTTTAGCCTTCCACCTACCCTGGGAAAACAATAGTAGAAAATAACACTCCAGACTGTTGAGAAGAAAGAGCAGGCAGAAGAATGGAACACGACATGGGCACCTCTTTCATCAGCATGTGTTATGAAAAATGCTAGTAAATTTCTGAAAGACAGACACAGAATTCCAGCTGGAAATGGGAAAGAGCATTCTGCTTTACATCAAGGAGCCTTAATGTTCCCCTGCCTAAGAAAAGCCCAACCCATCCAGCTAGGGAATGACCTGACGCTGAGCCAGAGCGCAAGCATCCATCCAGCTCCTCCCTCCTCCTGCTCAGATATCAGACTTGGCAGCACCAGGGACAAGGCTCAGGTCAAGTTCCAGCACAGACCCTCACCCTGTAACACTACGATAGGTTTAGAGAAGAGGGGAAGAAGTTAATTTGTCTCTGTGGCTGTCAAGTTCTCTTCTCCATCAAATCTCTTTCTTTACTCCACATTTCATAAAAACTTTTTTTTTTTTTTAATGTAGTAAAATGAAAAATAAAGTCAAAAATTAAAAATAAAAATAAATAATTAGATTAAAAAAGCCCCTCTTATTTCCCTGCATTTCCAAATAAAGCCAAAGACAGGCAAAAATACAACCTGGGAAACCAAACTTCCCTCTGGCTAAGCCTAATATGAATTCACTAAGTACACTTCCGCTGCACACACACATCTCTATTTATAAAAACCCTCTGCCTGAGTTGCTCCCAAGAGCAGAAGCAAAAATGGTGACATAAGAACGAGAACTGTGTTCCCCTTTCTAATATTTTCGGTGTGTTCCTCCCACTCTCTTTCCCCATTCCTTCAAAGAAAACTGTTTCGTTGTTGAAAACCAGTGGCTCCACCGCTCCACTCCCAGCTCTCAGACTTGGCTGTGCCTGCAGCACCACTGCTATCAATCCTTTCTTTCCAGCTGCAGTCCTTGTGACTCAGATTCTCCAGAAAACCCTTGGCTCGGCATCAGAAGAAGGAGGGATTAAAACCCATGAAAAATGAGCTCGTACCAGCCCTTTTTATAAGTCTCTAATGAAGGGTCATATGAGCTGGTCAGATCTCCTGCATTCCCTTCCCCCTTCCCATTCTCTGATCCTCCTGTTATTCTTGGCTACAAGATCCCGGGCAGTTGGATCCGGAGAGGATATCCCATTCAAAAGCCCAATTCCCAGCGTGGCTTTTTCCTGCTGTAAGCAGTTGTAAAATTTCTTTTCTTTCTATTTTTTTTTTTTCTGGGTACAGAGTGCCTGACCTACATATCCTACCATGGAATGACTTAAGCTCTATCACTGACCTACATTTTCAAATTGAAAAATAAAAAGTTAGGGATGAGAGGCCTGCAGATACAGATGGCATGCAGAAATCCAGCCCTGCAGAGAGAGCCAGAGAGATCTTCAAGCACTTGCCCAAAAGTAAGGCCAATGCAGCTTCTTTTTATTCCAACCCCCAACCCCCCTCGCCCCCCCCAGTTCCCCCCCTTCCTGCATCCCCTGGCTTTTTCCCTTCACCCCAGCTGTTTCTACTCAGGAATGAAAACAGAAGACAGACCTGCTAATTCAATTTCAGATTGGGAGAGATTTTAAACGAATCATTAGGGTAGCTCCAGGCTATCCCCCTTTATCTGTAGCTCACCTTAAAAGGGGAGGCTCAGATCCCTGCAAAGGGATTAGGTTGCTTGCCATCCCTGGAGTTTCCAGGATCTGGAATCTCCAAAGATCATCACTGCCTGTGGGCACCAGCAACTGTCTCTCCTTGCCAGGGAACTTACAGGTTCTTCATCCCTGCTTTATTTTCTCCACTTACCAAGCATGTTACCAAGTTGATTTATTTATTTATTTATTTATTTATTTATTTATTTATTTTTGTACCATACACAAAATTCAGCATTTCCCCTGTTGTTACAACAGCAGAACAGCTGTTCTCAAACTATCCTCTTTTGTGCCCGTGTGTAGAGCTCAACTATCTGCTACCAACTCATTGTTTCCCTCCAGCATCACCAATGACTGCTGAATTAGGTCCCTTTTCTTGCTGATCTGAAGAAAACATAACCCACCATGGCTTTTGCCCATGGAATCCCCTTTGACTACTGCATCAACTTTAATCCTTCTGTTTCTCCCTCCAAAACTCACAAGCAGCAAAGCTTAAAAGACAAATTCAGACCAATAAAAAATAAGATTCAGATAGAAAAAAAAAACAACAACCCAACTTTAATTGATAATCTTAGGTCACACCTTAACACAGAAGTGTTACTAGGCATTGCGGAACAACATGATACACTGAATGAGACAGTCCTGTTTCCACAAAGACACACGCTCTGGCTGTTCTATTTTCCCAAAATCAAGAATGAAAACATCCTGTGTATCAGTCTCCTTTTCCAGAGCATGAGGGAATCCTGCCATATTACATAAAAGTTTCTGCAGAGTTAAAGCTATCCTATATGTTTTAATACAAAGGATGGAATCGTAGCCTGGCAGACAGTGATACCAAAAACCCCATTAACTTCCATCAGGTCAAAAATGCCTTCAGTAACCCCAGAGCTATATTTGGAGTGCACTCTCCATGGCTGATAAGCTTATGAAGAACGAAGCCTTCCCGGCAGCCGTGACCCCTAGGAGGGTGTGCAGTTGGATGTGTATGAGTGTAATTGCTGTCCCACTGCTGGAATTTTCAGCAGTAACCAGAGCTCAGCTAAAGTTGATCTTCTTCAAGTCTCAGAGAACAGTCCCTGGGCTTTAGTGGAAAAGGGTTCTGCCAATAGCCTTTTTTTAAAAAATAAATAAATCTCCATAGCAATAAAACATTACATTCATGTCTGATGTGTCTCTAGTGGACAGTATTAGGTTATCTTTGCTGATATATTAAATTACTTTCCATTGCTATTACTGTCCTTACTGCTTGCCATGACAGTGTTTCTTCCACAGAATTCAAATGTTACAGCTTCACTGCATAATACATGAAATATTTAAAGCCTACAAAGCCAGAGAGCTGAGGGCACAAATCCCACTGAATGACAGCTGGATGCCTAATTTTCCAACATCTCTTTGGCAACCATGGTTGCAATACCAACCTTAGGCAATGGGATCACATTCTAGGCCATCTTCCACAACTGGTTGCTAACAGTAACACAAGTAATAGTTGAATATCTGCTGAAATATTCCAATGGATTGTTATTATTTAATTCTCTCCCAGTGAGCTGAGATGGACAGAATGGTTGGCACATGTAAAGGTGTACTTTACAATGGGCTTCCATGTGGGAAAGATGATTTCTTCTTGCAGAACAGCTGACCCTTGGCTCTGCATCTTGTTTCCCTTTTTCTTAGAAGCAATTCCCTAGCAGCTATGTACTATGGTAGTACAGAGCAGTAGCACTTAATATGACAATTCCAGCCTAAATAAGGCTGTTAATAAAAAGTTCTCTTCCTTTTCAGACTTAGAACTTGTCTTCCTTCTTTCCCCAGTTCTGCTGCATAAACAGGCACGTTTAGCTTATTAAAATGCACTCTTCGTGGCCGCTGTAACAACTGGCACTGCTCAGGGTCAGAGCCAGAACACTGAGGGACTTCCCATTGCCCCTTAGACCCTGGCCATGATTTCCCATCTTGCTGCTCTGGCTACAGTGAAAGCCTATGGATTTCAGTGGAGTGGAGTGGGTCTGACCAAAGTGCCTCTAGTGAACCCTGCAGCAGGGAAGCAGGGGAAATTCCACAGGAAAAGAGGCCCAGCCCATCAGAGCATTAACCTCCCTCCAATCCTGGCTGTAGTGAGAGTCAATGCCATTCAACACCCCACAAGATAAAGCTCATTCTTTGGGCCTCAAAGCCAAGTAGCACATTATCAGTCTGGCTGTATTAAAACATGCCACATTCTCCCTGCAGTCAGGTAGATTACCCATGTATTTCAATGGCTTGAATGCAGGAATGCCTCTCAAGGTTGGGGCCTCATGACATCTGAAGGGGAAGTGAGATAGTCAAGGCCTCTGGGCTGAAGATACCGCATCCAGTGCACAGCAAGTGTTATTCCTAAGGGGCTCACCTCAGCAAAAGCAGTAGGTCCACAATGCTTGAAACACACCACAGCTGATAAGCAGTTACCTCAAGAAGGGAGTTCTGCAGCAAGAACACTGTGTCACGCGGTTGGCTGGTTTGCCCTTCTCAACAGGCATTAAAGAAGAAAGAAATTAGAGCTGTGATTCCCATTCACAGTCTGTCCTTAGGTTACAACAACCTGACAGGTCTTCTGCTGAGACACAGCCATTTGCCATTCATTTTATGCAACTATAGAAACCCCGGCACTATTGCAAGTGTTTAATGGGAAATTTCCTGGTGAATACTTTGTGATGCCATGGCTTATCAGGGTGAGAGGGGAAGTACTGTTGGATTTCTTTCCCCCCTTTTCCCTACCACATGAGTTTTAAGAGAGCACAACTCTGTTCTAAGAGACAGTTGGCACTCCTATCCTTCCGACACAGTCCTCACTAATCATCTGGGCACTGAGAGGGGAAGACAGATAGTGGCACAATGGAAGGCTGAAGAACTTCTACCTCCATGGTATCTCCAGGCCACCATCCTGAGCACATATCACCCAAGGGAGAGCATAAAGTGCTCTGAACCACTGTATTAAACCACTTGGTCCCACCCTCTGACTGATGGGAGGACCATGAGGATAGGAGAAAATGAGGGAGGATGTGGGGAGTGAATAGCATCAGCATGGGGTGGATGGTAGGGGGTGTGGGGGAGCCTGGAAATCTGTGGCAGTGTTAACCAGTGGTGTGGATAACCTGTTCCAAGGCAACCAAAAAACAATGGCAAATTTCACCATATAGAAATGAATTTCCTCATTTTGCTGTTTATTTTGAAAACTCGGTAGTTTAGAGTAGGGTGTCTGTGAAGCCAGTACCAAGTCAGGGGAGACTCCAGACAGGCAGGAGGTTAAAACCCCATTTATAGCATAAGGCTGAAAAGTAGTGTCTAAGTACTGACAGGGAAACAGAGACTCGGGATACCTATGGAACAACAGAGAACAACAAGAAAAAGAACCAACCCACATAGCTCTGGCAGAGTTGAACCTATGCATTGTGACATCTGTATGAGAATTAACAAGGGAAGAAAGGATGCTGTGAATGTGCTTTCTTTGCCCGACCCCAGACTTAAGCCACACAAACCATGGTGTTGATTTCCCAGCACCTCTTTAGAAGTGTCTGTTGGGAAAGCAAGTCACCTCTGAGAGCCAAGCCAGCCATCTGCTAGGACTGTGACATGAGTTGATCACCTTATGGGACAGCCACAGCACTAATAATAGCAACAACCAGAACAGACTAACACCACAGCTGGTTTATACACAGTGCCTTATAGGGGCAAGGAGTTCCAGTTGCTTTGAAATCCATGACTGGGACTACCAAAACAAGCCTAAGTGAGTCAGACACCACTATACAACTGAGCCAGGGACTATCAAGGCTCTGATTCATGCAGCCCAGCCTCCCCTTACACACTGTGTATAGCATTTGTAGTGAGCATCCACCTATAAAAGCCTAGAATCAGCTCAGAGGGAAGGTGAATAAGGATCTGGGCAGTTTAGAACCAGTGCTCAGGCCGGGTGTCTGCATCTCTGTACATTAGCTTCTCTAGCAAAATGGTCACTGAAGGCTTGGGAGGAAAACAGGAAACAGAGAAAAGCTTTGACTAACAAGAAGTTTACTTCTAACATATGGTCTTCAGCTAAAAATGCCACGTCAAGCCCCAACTCTTGAAATAGCATCAGGGGATCATGCAAGTACATGCAAAATAGCATGAAGATTAATCTCCCACATGTTCATGCAAAAGGCCATTCAAGGATCGCAAGAGCGATAACAAGAATTATGCTTAGACACTCTGGATTTTCCAAATAACTTCAAGGGGACTTCCAGGTCTTTTAACCTATTCTTAAGATTTTACTACAAACAGTAGGGACTGCTTGGTGGCAGGAGCTCCACAGAAGAAACAGAGAAAATACATTTAAACTTAGAAGGACAGAAACAGGGAATCTAAATCTGACCCTGTAACAGTAAGTGACCCAAATATCCAGAAATGCAGGGCTCACACTGCAGAGCCAAAGCTGAATGCTACACAGTCTGCCAGGAAATGAAGTGAGCCACAAACCTGGAAGCCCAAATGACCTGCTTTTTTTTTTTAACAAATAATGATTTCCTGATCTGCTTGTTCACGACTGCCAAAATTTAAACACAGATCCAAAGCCCGTATCTAAAAAAATCCAGTCAGGAAAATTCACCATGAGAATATGAATACAGAGAGTTTGAGTACTTTTTTTTTTTTCTAATACATATATATTTTCCCCTAGATGACTAATGAAAAGCTTTCAGGACATGGAGGGAAAGAACTAAGAAAACAACTCTGACATGTGACGCAGCAGTCACATTGCACAAAACTGATGCACAGCAGTAACCCACAATCCTCATTTATAGGGTGGGAGGGAGAAGGTGGCAAATGAGCCAATGTTTTGATGCTGTAAAGTCTCAAATGGAGCAACTGGAGACATCAGGCTCCAGGAAGGTCAGTACGCTCAAGTTTGGGCTCAGCACAGCACCAAGTGGGTGAGGTCTCTTGCCTATAGGCGAATGAAGCACAACACAGTTAAGAACCCTAAGATAAGCAAATCTGACTATGCCTTCTCTTGGATGAAAGGAATCCTCCAGCATTGGAGGCAGAAATGGTAAAAAAAAAATATCCCATAATCTCCATTTGGGGAGCCACATACAAATGGTATTTGGTATTTTGGAACACTGTAAAAATGCATACGGACTAGCAAAAAGCCAAACTAGTGAAACATGGGAGAAAAGCTCATTTCAAATCAATTAAGAGGGAAATCACAATGTAATTCCTGAGCGGATCAAATAAATATTTATGTCATGCTTTTGATAATGAAAAATATGTTCTGAAACCACTTCAGAATCCTTTGTAAGTCACTGAAACTGACTGTCTGGTTTGTTGGATTAACATTTTTCCAGATATACTGCTTAGCAGGACTGGATCTTGTTTTATCAGTCAGTACAGATATAAAACGTCTTTTCAGAATCACTGCTGACCACACAAAGAAACAACTGGAAATGTTCACTCGCATTTGCTGGTACTCAATTATTTGCACACTCAAGAGTTCTCCTCAGGGCCTCTCAGGTACTTCAGACTGCCATGTCAAAACTATGGGGAAAAAGGGAGGAAAGGACCAGCTGGTAGAACATGTTATGGAGCAAGATCATGAAAATTAAGAGTGTATGTGCAGTATGCAAAGGGAGGAAACCCCAAAAACCACATAATCACAGCGTGGTTGAGCTTGGCAGGACCTCTTGAGCAGAGATCTGGGCTTTGATCTCTGCTCCTGCAATGACACCCTGAGCAGGGACACCTAGAGCAGGGACACACAGGCCCAAGTTCAGTCAGCTTCTGAAGATCTCCAGGGAAGAGACTCCACAACCTGTGTCAATGCTCTGTCAAATGCATGGCAAAAATGTGTTTCCTAGTGTTCAAAGGGAACATCCTGAGCTCTGGTTTGTTTCTAATGCTTCTTGCCCTGGCAATGAGTACCACTGAAATGAGTATGGCTCCATTCTCTGTGCACCCTCCCTTCAGGTTTTTGTATGCATTGCTAAAATATCTCCTGAGCCTTTCTTCTCCAGGCTGTATAGTCCCATCTTTCTAAAAGGCTCCTCAAAGAAGTGGTTCTTAGTCAATTTAGCAGCTTATTGGTCCTTCACTGGACTCTATCCATATTTCTCTTGTACAGAGGAACCCAGAACTGGACAAAGCACGCCACCTGTGGTCTCACCAGTGCTGAGCAGAAAGGAAAGATTACCTCTGTTGACCTGCTGGCAGCACTTTGCCTGACACCACCCAGGATACTATTGGTCCTCCTAGATGGAAGGGCTCACTGCTGGCTCATGTTCCACTTATTTTCAGTCAGGGCCCCCAGGCTCCTGCCAAGTTACTTTCCGGCTGAGTGCCCCCAGCATGCCTTGGTGCTTCTTCCCAGGAGTTGCTCCTTCCCAGGGCCAAGACTTCGCATTTCTCCTTGATGAACTACATGAGGTTCCTGTCAGGCCATTTCTCAGGACTGCTGAGGTCTCTCAGGAAGGCAGCATGACCCACTGGCATACACAACACTCCTCACAGTTTTGCATCATCTGCAAAGTTGTTGAGAATGCCCTGTGCCCATCATCTTGATCATTAATGAAGATGTTGAATGGTCTTGGACCCAGAACTGACTGAATCCAACTTAACAGAACTGTTGAAAGCAACATAAAACTCTATCTATGTAAGTGTCACAGCTGGTAGAGTTAAGAGGTGAGTGACAGTCTAAGACATCGGGGTTTGGCAAAACCAGGTCATACAGGCTCATCAGAAACACTGATGAACAGGACACTTCTCACGTGAGCTAACATCAGGTAATTGAAAAAGATATCTCTGTTCTACAGTCATACAGGACACACTGCTCTCAGGTTTCACAGAAACTTCTTGTCAGCAGAGGAGACTCAGGAGAATCAATTACTTTCAAAATATGAGGAGCTGTGCTCCTTGGACAGATACATCTTTCCAAACCATTACAAATGATCCCCTTCCAGTAGTTCATTTTCTCCCATCCTTATTTTGAGTTCTTTGCTCCAGGCCCTTTATTCCCAGCCAGCTAACATTCTCCCCCCATCTCCCCGTTTCTCTACAAGACAACCAGCTTTCCTATCTCTACTCCCACTTTCCATCTGTGCTCTTTCTTTCACTGGTCCTCTTCCAGCCTACTGTCATCCCCAACCTGATCACCAAGCAGCCTTCCACTCCACACACCAGCTTAACTTTGATTTCAACAACTAGCTCATATTCACCACTGTGATCCCTTCATGCCACACAATAAGCCGTGGATGTCCCCTCACCTGTCCCTCAATTTCCTGAGTCCCTTCATTTTCAGTAGGGATTCCCATTACAGGCCAAAGAAGAAATCCTGAAGTACAGCAATGTAGCAGCAGCCATGGGATGAATAAGGAGAGCTTTCAGGCCATGTGTATGTTGTCCTGACCTGGATGGTCAGTATTGAAGCAGCTTGATGGTGATGTACAGCAGCAGAAACATGCTGCTCACACTACAGTGCAGCATGCAACACTACAAACACCAAACCCATGACGATGTTGAATTCAGACATTCCCCCACAGACTGCTCAAGTGCGTCAGGAAAGAATAGCTGTCCAAAACTGCACCGTCTTCTCTGGACTTCTGTCTATCTCTAGAACAACAAGAGTCTCACTTCCCTTACTCTGTGTGATAAACAGTGCATTATTCATCCAGCCAAGGATGAATTAAAGCCACCACCGAAATGCTTTGCCTGCCTGTTAGAGCTAAACTTACTGCAAGCCCTCTGTGCCACTGGCAAAGAATGACAGCATCCCAATAGGGATAATAATTAATTAACAATCTTTCACATTCTGAACCTTTGGATTTGCATAAATTTCTGATGCCAGAAAGCCAGGATTGTAGCCATGTCTGCACCATCTGTCTCTTGTCTGCAAAGGAATTTATCCCTGTTTTCAGACACCAAGAGGGAAACCGGCTCTGTTTAGCATTCTCACCTAGTTACAGTCAGAACGCTTCGTGCTGCTACTGGAAATGAATGTGTGTGTCTTGCCTGGACTTAAGAGAAGATGTTGAGTGCCAATTTTTTTTTTTTTAGTTTATTTTATTTTTTTTTTTTTGTATTCCATTGAAAAACATGATTACTTCAAATCTGGGGAATGTTTTATAGAGACTTCCTTACTTGGTATGAATTGCAATGCATGCCTTGCTTATTTGTTGAAAGAAACAGCAACAACAGTTTAAATGCTTAACCCGCAGGGAAGAGGGAAGTTTCCAGCATCACACCTAAGTCCTGAGCCCAGCCTTCCCCTGCATCGCGTTTTCCCCACTGTACTGCCTGACGTGCTGGGAGTGCTCTCTCAATGCTGTGCTCCACCTGCCCTTCCTAATCAGATAGGTCAGACAGCACCCACAGGAGTGCAGGCACTGCCAGCCAGGGGAAAGGATTTGAGATGAGATACCAGAGGTGAGCCAACCTGTTCCTGGCCCTGTCTTGCCACTTCAAGTAAACCTCTTCCATTGGCTACCTCTCAACTGCCATATAAAAGCAAAATGGAGACATTTTCCCCACCCTTTATAAGGTACGTAAGGCTGAATGAATGAAAATCTGTGTCTTCTCACTGGTGAGCTGCTAGCCTGGGACCACAGCACACCACAGCCCTCCGCAGCAATTAACTCACCAAGACCTAAAAGAAAAATGTGGAACCATGTACAAGAAGAGATCCTGGCCTCTGGGGGCAGATAGTGGGGTGGGAGAGGATGAGAGGAAGCAAGCATAGGAAGGAGAAGGGAGGGAATGTAACCAGGAGAAAAGTGGGATAAGTGGGAGAGAAAATACCATGTAAACAAATACCTCATACATTGCGGCAATTCATATAATTAAGGATTAATGGAGAGGAATTAACTTGGGAGAACCACAGAGGGCAGAAGAGGAGGGAAAGGTGCCTGTTTTCCGCTTTGGTCCAGTTTGGGACAGGTTTTGTTTGTGAATTTTCTCATTCTTTGCTCCATTTGGTTTTTAAAATCTTGTCCTCCTTATTTCCCCTGGGAAACAAATCAACAGTGTAACAGCTAACAAAATATCTTTTCTAAAACTGAGACTCCTGTTCCTTTAACATATCCTATACCAGTCTTTGACTCCTCGTTAACCATAATGTGCCATATGAAACACCCTCCCTCTATCCCAGCCTTAACACGCCACCCACTAGATTTGGCTGACCAGGGCCCCATCCAGTCTTAACACCTACAGGGATGGGACATCCACAGCTTCTCCGGGCAACCTATTCCAGTGTCTCACCATCCTCTTAGTGAAGAATTTCCTCCCAGTACCTAACCTAAATCTCCCCTCTTTTAGTTTAAAACCATTCACCCTTGTCCTACCACTATCAGACCATGTAAAATGTCAGTCCCCCTCCACTTTATAAGCTCCCTTCAGTTACTGTAAGGTCTCAATGAGGTCTCCCTGGAGCTTTCCCTTCTTCAAGTTAAACAAGCCCAGATCCCTCAACCCTTCTTCATAAGAGAAGTGCTCCAGCCCTCATATCACCTCTGAGGCCCTCCTCTATGCCTATTCCAACAGCTCCACATCTTTCTTGTTCTGGGGGCCTTAGACCTGGATGCAGTGCTCCAGATGGGACCTTACAAGGGAAGAGAGGAGAATAATCATATCTCTTGGTCTGCTGGCCACTCCTCTTTCGATTCAGCCCAGGATACAGTTGACCTTCTGGGCTGCAAGCACACACTGCTTGCTCATGTCTAGATTTTCATTCACCAAAGTCCACAAATCCTTCTCTGTAGGGCTGCTCTCAGTGAGTTCTCCTAGTCTATACACATATCTGGGATTTACCCAACACAAGTGTGATATCTTGCATTTGGCCCAGTTGAATTTCATCAGATTCATGTGAGCCCACTTTTCAAGCCTGTCCAAGTCAGTCTGGTTGGTATCCCTTCTATTGCGTCAATTGCACTGCTCAACTTGGTGTCACTGGTGAACTTGCTTGAGGGCACACCCAATTCCACTGTCTATTTCATTGATAAAGATGTTGAAGAGCACTAGTCCCAAGATGGACCCCTGAGGGTCACAACTCATGGCCGGCTTCTACCTGCTCAAAGAGCTGTTGACCACAATCCTCTGGCTGTGACCATCCAACCACCTCTTCATCCACCAACTAGTTCAGCCTTCAGCCCAGTTTAGAAACAAGGATATGTCAAAAACAGGATCATGTCAAAAGCCTTGCACAAGTCCAGTTAGAAGACATCTGTTGCCCTCCCTTTGTCTACCAATGCCATCATTCTATCATAGAAGGCCACCAGATTGGTCAGGAATGAGCTGCCCTTGGTGAAGTTGGGCTGGCTGTCTTGGATCACCTCCTCATCTTGCATGTGGATTAATTTCTCTTCCAGGATGATCTGCTTCATCATCTTTCCAGTCAGAGAAGAGATCCTGGCTCTCCCTTTCTCCCTTTTTCAAATATGATGGAGAGCACCTTGGCAACCACATCAGCCAGTTCCTTCAGGACCATGGGATGCATGTCATCTGGCCCCATAGACTTGTATCCTTCAGTCTCATGAGGTGGTGTATGTCTTGCTCTGTTCTTACAGTGGGAGGGATTCCACTCCTCCAACCCCAGCCTACAGGTGATGAGACATGGGAGGCATGGGAAGCCTAACTGTCAGTAAAGACAAAGGCAAAGAACATACTGAGTAAATCAACCTTCTCCATGTCTGTTGAAGCCACTTGTCTCTTCTCGTTTACCATTCTCCTTTGCTGATCTCACATATCCAATCAATCTAAAGAAACCATTCTTGCTATTTTTCACATCTCATGACAAGTTCAGTTCCTTATGAACCTTGGTTTTCCTGATCCCATCTCTGCATTACTCTGCATGTCAGGATGGCATCCCTATATGACAGAGCTGACAACTCTGTCCCATTCCTTTGTCCCTAAGGACAGTCTCCCAGGGAATCTCATTCATAATTCCTTAAGCAGCCAGAAGCTCATTCTGAATTTCAGGGTTCTGACCCTGCTTTTTGCCAGACCCACATTCCTTGTTATCATGAGTTTAATGTCGGTTAGGGTTAGGGTTACAGCCCAGGCTGTCTCCAATCTAAACCTCATTAATGATCTCCTCAATAGACTGGTACCACTACCACTGCTGGGACCTCTTTTCACCAGAAAAGTTAATTATTTTTTTTAATGGGGAAAAACAGGCTTATGACTATCTCTTTTACTACAAAACACATAAACTCAGACTGCATCTCCATATAGGCTGTCGGAATGAAAAAACAGACAACCTTGTCCTCAGGGATGGTTTCTAACCTTCTTCTACCTAGCACTGAGAAAAAAAGCGCCCCTTCTAGAATTTTCTTTGGGTTAGTCTAGCCTTCAAATGTCTGTGCCTGTTTTTAATCTTTCTTGACACTTCTGTGGCAACATATATGCCCCCAAGACTTAACTTGTCCCAGCTGAGCTGTTTCAGAGCACATAAATGTGAGGGGAAAAAAGGATAAAATATCTGCCGTCTCCCTTGACAGCATGGGTTCACTTTAAACCCTAATGAAAGCACAAGGGAAGTTCAGCCAACTGGCTAACTTCTTCGGCTGCAGACTAACCAGAACTAAACATTTGTGCTGGAGACAAGAATATCTGCCCTATGAGTGATGTTGCAGGCCGTTGCCTGGGCTATCATTACTGGTGTTCAGGAGAAATGAAGTAAGTAACTGAAACACGGAAACTGAAGGAAAAATCAAAAAGTCCCAAGAAAGGTTCAGTTCCGATTAATGCTGTGTTTGGCTCTTGACTCTTCTCTTTCAACGTGTCAGGTGATGACTTAAGGTATGAGGACAGCTGTGTTTATACCAAGGGAAACTGATCCTCAGAATTTATTTGCAATTGAAACCATCACGGTGTTTTGTGGTGAACACCTCCTGTGTGATATGAATGTTCATTCCTGTATCCCCAGCAAGGAGAAGGAAGAAGGGGAAGCACTAGTGCTCTGGTCAGGCTTCACCAAGGTCCTCTCCTCCCTCCCCACTTCATGCTTCCTTTTCTCCTGCACACACTGCCATCCCCAGAGGGACAGCAAAGAGAAAGGGCCCAGGAGAGACAGCTCATTTCCAAACACTTGTTTCATTCAAACAGCTTTATTTTCAATAATGCTGCATTGAGGCTGTAAGCAGCTCAAGTGGCATATGGTGCTAAAATTCTGTCCTGGGCATATTACCAGCTGGAAGGATATCACAGGACTTTAGCCCACCAGGGAGATAGGAGCATAGGCACTGCAACGCTGACAGAGAGATGCTATATCTAGCCCAGCATCTATCTCAGACAGTGACTAGAGCCAGATGCTCCAGAGGAAGGCATAAAACATCCACTATGCACTGAATTGCATAGTATTACACAAGAAAATATTAGCTTTTTCACCTGCTGATGATCAGGCACTGGTCTGAATCACTTCTTCAAGGATGTTGAAGTTTTATTCCAGCCAGTCATAGCTGCATATGCAACTAAGTGACTGAAAGCAGACCCCCTGACCCTGGCCATGAGCAAAATTGCTGGAGAAGGATCATAAATTGAAGGAGGGATTTTTCAAAACTGAGCAGGGCTAGCCCAAACCTTCTCCTGCTGACATCAGTGCTGGCCTCAAAAGGAAGCCTAAGGCCAAGATTCTGATACTGCTCCAAATATTGCAACTTTCTTCAAAGTCTTGACAGATACGGGACTGCTTTGATGGCAGGAAGGTTACAGAAGCACTTGCTCTTCTGACTAACCAAAAGCAAGTGCTTCCACTAGGAAAAAATAACAAAAATCAGAAACCAAAATGAAGCTCAGCATTGTGAACTCCTTCCTTCACCATCATGACTGACTCCAGGTGACCACATACACTGGCCACTACAGCCACCCCCTAATAATGCCAGTCAGACCATTGCATTATAAAGGTTGGTCCCTAGTGTTGGATCTCTTCTGTCTCTCACAGTCCCTAGCTGAATAAAACAGCAGGTTACCTGTTTCTAAGTACCTCCCCCTTTCAACACCTTTCTCATTGGCTCATTCCATTCATGCTGTCTTTGGAAATTCACTTTTATTCCCAGACACTCAAAAGGCAAGTTACAGTGACCTACAGAGTGCAGTACAGTCTCTGAACTAGTTTGAACTACTGTATTTCTCAGGTTTAGTCTCCTATGTTGATACTGCACATTTCATAAAATCATAGAGTGGCTTGGGTTGGAAGGGACCTCAAGGATCATCAAGCTCCAACCCCCCTGCCACATGCAGGGCCACCAACCTCCACATTTAATACTAGACCAGGCTGCCCAGCGTCCCATCCAAACTGGCCTTAAACACCTCCAGGGACAGGGCATCCACAACCTCTCTGGGAAGCCTGTTCCATAACCTCACCATTCTTGGTACATAACTTCCCCCTGACATCCAACATAAATCTTCCCTTCCTCAGCTTAAAGCCATTTCCCCTTGTCTTGTCATTATCTGCCCTTGTAAAGAGGTGTTCCAGCCCTCTGATCATCTCTGTGGCCCTCCTCTGGACCCTCTCCAACAGCTTGCTGCTGGCCACCCCTCTTCTGATGGAGCCCAGGATACCACTTGCTTTCTGAGCTGCAAGAGCACACTGCTGGCTCACGTTAAGTTTCTCATCCATCAGGACCCCCAGGTCCTTCTCTGCAGGGCTACTCTCAAGGACTTCTCCTTCCAGCCTGAGATTCCTCCATCCCAGGTGCAAAACCTTGCACTCTGCTGTGTTGAACCTCATTAGATTCACCTGGGACCAGCTTTCAAGTCTGTTGAGGTCCCTCTGAATGGCATCCCTTCCTTCCACTGTGTCATCCAAACCACTCAGCTTGGTGTCATCAGCAAACTCGCTGAGGGTGCACTCAATTCAGTCATCAATGTCATTGATAAAGATGTTAAAGAGCACCAGTCCTACAACATTCCCCTGGGGGGACACCACTCATTACCAGCCTCCAGCTGGACACAGAACCATTGATCACCACCCTTTGTCTGCAACCTTTCAACCAATTCCTTATCCTCTGGGTGGTCTGTGTCAAATCCACATCTCTCCAATTTGGAGATAAGGATGTGGTGGGGGACCATTTCATCCCATTCCACATAATACTTGTAAGGCTCACTCACATACATTTGCTGTATGACTTACTGAATAAACGCCTTTCCAAGGGAACCTGAAACACAGCACATCATCCTCATGTGATGAGTGAACTTCTCCCTTGAGGGCATTGGCAGCATATGTACCACATTCTCTTATCTCCCACAGTTTAAAACCTCACTCAAAGAATTAGCGCTGCCCTAAGTTGCCCTATGCATACCTTATTACATAACTGAAAAATTGTTTTGCTGTTGAGGTTGTCAAAATTAATCTGATTAATGTTTAGATAGAGTTTTTGGTACTATTACAGGTAACTGTTCTCCAAAGCACGCCTTAGTCTTACTTATCATTGTTGAATAGACTGATTTTGCTTTAAATTAAGATACAAAATTTTGACAAAACAGAAGTGGAGAAGCACTGGCAAGATGTACAACACTGTGTGAAACAGGGTTGGGGACCATTCTCTGGTTCAGAGATTAAGCAACACATACTGTGCATACCCACACAGGTAGCATTTGGACCCCATGTATCCAGCAAGCCCTGTATGTCTTAAGACCTGGTTTATTTATTATTCATATATTATTTATTTATGTTTTCAGCTCAAAATGGCAACTGCTACACATCCTGGAACATGGCATGACAACATGTAGAGGTATGAGGGTGAAAAGCCTGACAAAGTAGGACTGTGTTGCACGAAAAGCACCAAAATTTATGCTCTCCCATTCACGGTCAATCAAAAAATGGACTTTGGCACATGGCCCCCCAAAAGATGGCAAGGCACCACCTCAGAAAGTCCAATCTGCACCCCTCTAAAGCCATATCAGGGAGCAAGCTAATGCTTATAAGTTTATAGTAGTGATACACTGGAAACTAGCTGATTAAGTTGTAAAGCCACTCTCAGTTATATTTGAAAAGTCATGACAATCAAATGAAGTCCCCAGTGATCGGAAAAAAGGCAACAGCACGCCCATTTTTAAGAAGGTAAAAAGAATGACCCCAGGAACCACCAGGAACTCATGTCTGTGATGGGAAAGATCATGGAGCAGATCCTCCTGGAAGCTATGCTAAGGTACATAAAAGACAGGGAGGTGACGGAAGAGAATCAGCATGACTTCACCAAGGGCAAGTCCTTCTTGGCCGACTTAGTGGTCTAGATGGTGGTGGCACTGCATAAATGGACAAGGGAAGGGCCACTGGCATCATCTATCTGGACTTCAGTAAGGCCTTTGGCACAGTACCCCACAACATCCTTCTCTCCAAATTGGAAAGATATGATTTAGATGGGTGGACTGTTTGATGAATTATATCATCAAAACACATCGTATCATTGATGGCTGCAGGATCAAGCCCAGAGAGTGGAGGTCAGTGGTTCACTGGATGGAGATCAGCAACAAGTGGTATACCACAAGGGTCACTGCTGGACGATTATTTGCTAATATCGTCATCAATGACACTGACGGTGTGGTCAAGTGCATCCTCAGCAAGTTTACTGATGACACCAGAGAGATGGGACATCACCCAGAAAAACTTAGATAGGCTTGAGCAGGGGGCCCAGGACTCATGAGGGTCAAAAGAGCTAAGTGCAAGGTTTTGCACCTGAGTCACAGCATCTCCTGCTACCAATACAAGCTGGGTGATGAAAGGATTGAGCACAGCTCTACCCAAAAGTACTTTGTGGTACTAGTAAATGGGAAGCTGCACATGAGCCAGCTGTGTGCTTTCACAGCCCAGAAAGCCAACCATATCCTGGGCTGAATCAAAAAAAAAATCACAGCCAGCATGTCAAGGGAGGTGATCCTACCCTTCTGCTCCACACCACTGAGACCTCACCTGAAGTACTGCATCTAGATGTGGAGTCCTCAGTATAGGAAATACATGGACCTGTTGGAGCATGTCCAGAGGAGGGACATTAATATGATCCAAGAGATGGAACACCTTCCCTATGAAGACAGGCTGAGAGAGCCAGGGCTGCTCATACAGAAGAGAAGGCTCTCAGGCTTCTTTCAATATCTACAGGTGAGCTACAGGAAAGAAGGGGGCAGTGTTTAGCAGGGTCTGCTGTGACAGGACAAGGGGAAATTATTTGAAGCTTAAATAGGGTAGATTTAGGTTAGATATAAGGAAAATGTCTTTCTACAGTGAAGGTAGTGAGGCACAAGCTGCCCAGAGAGATGATGGATGCCCCATCCCTGGAGACTTTGAACACAAGGCTGAATCAGGCTCCAGGCAGTCTGATCTACTTGTGGATGTCTCTGCTCATTGCAGAGGAGTCGGACTAGGTGACCTTTAAAGGCCTCTTCCGACTCTAAGGATTCTGAGACTCCATGATTCTAAATTCATATCCCAATTCATGAGAAGATCAAGCACAAACAAGAGCACTTGTGTCTCCACTAGGGAGACTTTGACCACCTTTGTTCTTCTCAGATCTCATAGGCCTTTCAGGTAACCATTATAGAGACACAAAAATGTTCTAACTTGCATCCTATCTTTCATGTCTTCTTACGTTCAGAATATATACCTGATGAAGTAGAAAAAGGACATATAGGGAGCAGATAACAGCCATAACATACTGCATTTGTCACATCCTTAAGAAGCTGCCATTTTTTGCCTGTTGTCCAAAGCATTTGAGATTTTTACTCATCTACTCTTCTGTCAAATCTCCCCTAACAGTTTTGGAATCCATTGGCACATTTGGTAGAAGGGAAGAAATATCAAAGGAAATGATGTTTTTGCTTGTTTTCTGAAAACTGGCAGTTAAATAAAGGAAAAGTGCCCAAATCAGAGCGTCAGTGCAGAAGGCAAACAGAACTCAGTCATGTAACCTAATCCAACAGCATCCAGCTGGTCATTCTATGCATGCATATTTTTAGCCACAGATCATGTGCATTTATCAGCTTGCTGAGCACAAGAGTGGGTAAATGACTCAGATCCTTAATAAGCACATTCATCACTTCTGACACTTAGGGAGCACTGATTGTAGTGGCCTTATGGGAGAAAATGAGTGGAACCCTTTTGCCTTTCCACCTCTCTAAGACTCCTACCCTTGGTAGAGTGGGAAAAAAAAGTCAGAAAATGCACTATCAAATCTGACTGCCAGATATGAAGCAGACAGAAGCTGTGGACTGCCTCTGGCTACAGGACAAGCATTGGCAAAACTTCACTCTTTCTACTGCTTGATATTATTGGCCCCCAAGTGACCTTTGTAGATTAGTGAATAACACATTGACTTTTCAGACCTCCATAATGTTTTGACTTGCAGACAACCCAAAAGCTTTGTTTACAAAACTAACTTATTTAAATTCATTCCTTCTATATTTGTGGGAATCTGCAACACTCTCCAGAACATGCTGGGAACTTCATATAGTACCTTTCACCTTAAACAAAGGGTTGAATTCTGAATTACAACACTGAAAATAAAGTTATAAATAAGAGCCACTTAAGAAGGTCTATATTGGAGCAAATGGAGAAATTACAACATACAACTTAAAAGCTTCTCTTCAGAAGTACAGTACCAATTTACACAGCTTTGTTTTGCAGTCTTGCTGCTTGTCATATAAGAAAAACTGGACCAAAAGCAAAGGATGATTAAATCTGGCTGCCTGAAGACTGAGCACCAAAAAATTCATTCAGGTAATAACACAGAGCAGCTTCAAACATCCCTCTCACATACAGTGATGAGGAAGACTTGTGGACAGAGACCAGAAGTAAACAACAAATTCTCCAACACCCTTATCTTTATTTACCTGATTGTCAGCTGTCCCGATACAGAGAACACATCTTGCCTGGCTGGAGGGAACAGGGCAGGACTGTGATGGACTCTGTGCCTTTGCTGCTGGTGCATGAACTCTCTCCTCTCTGGCTCTGCCAGTCTGCAAGATCACAGAGCTAACAGGTGATACCATACTCCTCCTTAGGAAATACATCCTTTTTCTACTCATCCTGCCCTCCCAGCCCTCCTTACTCTCCATCTTGCATTACTGAATCCAGACAGAGTACAGGATTATCCCACCAAAGCAGCACTGGACATAAAGAACTGCAATTTGGGGCTTCTGATCTATTCACGAGCAGCCATTACCTTGCAAGCTGAAGATGCCTACACCACCGCTTCTTTTAATTAACAGCTTTTTTCTCCCTACAGAGAGGGCTCTCACCTACCTCTCTCCCAAAACGGAGCCTTCCAACTATGCTTTTTCATAAGAAGGTTACATGGTTTCAGTTATTGAGGAACACTGCATATATGAAAACTAATGGAAAACCTGCTTTAGGAGGCAAAGGAGGAGAGAAAGAATCTGGAGTTTTCCTATGCCCTTAAGATCATACAGGGTCAAGTTCCTATGACAATATTTTAAATGCAACGTAAGAGGATAAACAGAGTGTGGATGATGGTCTGATCCTCGATTTTCCCTGTGTCCCTGTTGCCCATTCCAGTGCCTGACCTGATGTAATGAGGCCTTTCCCTCTAGTTCTGTCTTTGGTTACTTGGGAGAAGGGGCTGACCTCCACCTTGCCTCAACCTCCTTTCAGGTAGTTAGTTGTAGAGGGTAGTAATGTCTTCCCTGATTGTTGTCTTTACCAGACTAACCAATACCAGCTCGTTCAGCATCTTGTTTTGCCTGGGGCTGTTGTGGACAAAGTACAGGACCCAATGGTGTTGTGGAACTTCATCCCATAAGAACCACCATCAGATGTTTAAATATGAATTGCCTCTGTAATCTTATGAAACCTCAGATAGTGATTTCAAACAGCTAAAAGGATGATTCATAGCTTTTGGCACCAACACATACAAGTGCACAAGATAAGGTACATGACTACACACAGTTATGAGAGAAACTATATTATTAATTAGAACTTCTCCCTGTCCTCCCCCCAAAAAATCCAATAAGAAAACAACCAGAATTCTGTTTCCAAAGTATTCAACTGTAAAACAAACATAAATGGCTTTGTTACCTCAGTAGGAAATTATGCCTGCCTTGTCACAGAGGGGTTGCTCAGTCTTCTTCACACATCTTTTGGGAGCAACTGCAAAACACTTTCCCCCTGTGAAAAGCCACATACTGCTAAAGCTCAGGAAAATACATCATCTACCACGATGATGTATAAACACGGGCTGCAGACTGATCTCTCTCAGGGTCCTTTTGTTTAGACAGCCAAGCACAGCCACTTCACAGATAGGGCCACCTTGGCAAGAAGGACAGCAAGATGCACAGGCTGGCACAAGTCTCCTGACCTTGACTACTGTCTGCACCCAAGGAAAAGGATCACAAAAGGTGACTGAGGTCTGTGAGCACCTCTCCAGTGAGAAGAAGCTGGGCCTGTTCAGGCTGGCACAGGCTTGGGGGTATCTGAGCAATACCCACAAACACCTGAACGGAAAGCACACAGAAGACAGAGCCAGGCTCTTTTCAGGGGACCAGTGCCAGCACTAGAGGGCACAAAATGGTGTGCAGGAGGTTCCCTCTGAACACAAGGAAGCACTTCTGTGCTGTGCAGGTGACAGAGCACAGGCACAGGTTGCCCAGAGAGGCTGTGGAGTCTTCTCCGTGGGGATCTTCAGAAGCTGCCTGGGCACAGGCCTAGACACCCTGCTCGGGGCAGCCCTGATCCCACCAACCTCAGCCATGCTGTCCATTCTGTGCCAGTACGATCTGCATCCCCATCCTCACTCCCCTCACTTCAGCTACCTCATTCTTGGCAGGCAAAAATTCCCGTTTTGCCCATTCGCCAGCTAAGTTCTGACAGTAGAAACACCCGCTTTCCACCTGCCCTTTTCCTCAGTCTCTCAGTCACGCCAGACACACAACCCCGCCACCTCCAGGTCGACCGGCTCCTCAAGGCCGCGCAGAGCTGGCCTCAGCCTCCCGGCGCCCTCACATTGCGAAGCCACGTGCGGCGCCATCTGGCGAGGCGCCCGGCCCGGCGGCACGTGAGGCGGGTGACGGCGGGAGCCGAGTCGCGTCGCGCCAAGAGCCCGGCGGCGGCCTGCTACCCGCCTGCTTTGATCGTCGATCGCCGCCGCCGGGGACACCCTTCTCTGGGCCGTGCGAGGGAGAGCGCGGGGGAGGAAGTACTCGGGGCGAGCCGTAAGTGAGCAACGCTTATCAGCAGCGGTGGGACGGGAGTGAGCGGGAAGGGGCTGCGGTGGCGGGGTCGGGGCTGCCTGTGCACCCTGACGGGAGGTGTTCTGGAAAGCAACGTTCATAGGTGGCAACGCTCGTTCGGGGTCAAAATTAGGACAGAAACAGACCTTCATTGGAAGAACGACAGAAAAGATAATAATCCACGGCATCCATTCCTATATTATCATCTTTTAGTTTGCTTATGTGTTTTTAAATTGTGTATACGTGGGAAGTCCAGAAATGCCACCTGCTGCTCCTCTGGTACTGGAAAAGCATGACCCAAGAAGCGAGCACCTCAGGAAGTTTGTGTTTCCTTCCATTGAAGCTAGCCGGTAACACAGCATCCACCTCTAGCAGAGAGCTCCCCTTAGCTTTCCTTCCCACATCCTGCCTGTAGGAGCAGTGCTTGTACAGGTAGGTACAAGGCTGTCAGCGTGGGGCTTGCAACTTATTGGGTGTCACATTAAACATGGGTCATGAAAGAAAAGACCCTTCCAGTAATGTTTCTGCATTTCTGAAGTTCTGCCAGTGTTGAATGCAGCTTTGCAGCTCAGATCAGCATGTGGGAATTGTGACAGTGCAGCCCTAGAGTGAGACCTGGAAAGGGCGCTGCAAAAAATATCCCAGCTCTGCAGCAGTAAGCTTGCACTAATTGCAGGTAGGCCAGGATTTAACCCTGGATATGGCTGTGAGTAATGGAAACAGCAACGGTCCACATGATATAAGTTTAGAAGAGTTGGAAGCATGTGTGATTCGTTACATAATTAAGAGCATTAGGAGGAAAGTTTCTATAGGGAAAGGTTGTTCTATAATTATATTCTCTGCAGGCTTTTTAACTTCTTTTGGAACACCTGGAATTAAACAGCCCTAAAGACAAGACACGTGGTTCATAGCGTGCTCTGGAGCAGCTCTTCCCGTGTTCTTATAATCACAAACAGAGTAAGGCAGATTATCTCCTTGTTCATTCATCTGCGCTATTAAAGTAAATAAATAAAAAATAGTAGAGGCCACAAATGTCTGATGAACACCTTCTTTCTTCCTGGCCCTGATTGGCGCTTTCCAAAAGGCCAATTTGTAATGCAGTTCCTAGCGCATGCTTCCTTCAAAGCACTGTCTGTGCCTTCCTGAGACTGATAGATTGCCTTTCAGTGAGCTTAGTTTAGGCTGCTGGGGTCTTGGCACCAGATGAAAAAGCAGCACAGCAGCAGTGTGATTGTTGTTAGCTGTAGTGACAGCCAGCACCAATGAGCATCCCTATGGCTTAGGGCAAGTTTGCACACAACTCGGGGAAAAGTTTATGTTAAGTTTTGGGATTCTGGATGCCTCCTAAAGGATTATTCCTGTTGGCGTGCTCTCAGATGCTTCTTGAGAAAGTGCTTTCACATAGCCCTTGCTGTGACCACATAGGAGCAAGGAGGATCTGCTGGGGTTATAGTCACAAGGTGGCATGATGCAGTACCACTGACCAGAGTCAGTTGGAGCCAGGGAGACACCATGATTGCATGAAGCTCCACTGCTTTCTGTCCTAACACTCACATGTGCCTGTCTATGCATTTGGGAGCCATCAGCCTTCAGAGCACCACACATATTTGGAAATACACACACCAGAAGGGCAACCTACACCTGGAGGTCCAATTTCAGTTTCCAATGACTGTGGGCCATGCACCTACTAGAGGCAAGGAATAAGGTTCACAAATGGATGCAGGAACCCTTCTGCCTCACTGGAGCCCTGCTGCTCTGCTTTATCATCTGCAGAACTGATGCTCAGTTTCCATCTGAAATGAGGTAACTGCATCCCTTGTCTGCCTGAGCTTTTTGCTGCAGTTGGTGTGCAAAAGCATCTCTGCCAACAGCAGCCCGCTGCTTACAAGCTCTTGATACTAGAGCCACAGTGTAACAGTCGGGCACTGGGGCATGAGTCCAATAGGATGTTCAGAGTTTGCTTAGATTAGATACAGACCTGCAGAAATATCAAGGAAAGGTGGTTACACAAATTATGTCTGGGTTTGTGTCTGCTGCACCAGAAGCAACTTTTGGGATGCTGGAGACCAAGTCTAAACGTGTGGCTCTGCAAAATCTATGTTGCTCCATTTTTAACTATCTGTATGGTCTGCAGATAGTCGGTGGTTAAACTCTCTTAGCTCAATCCCTAAGTTCTTCATACCCTTCAGAATTCAGTAGTGCAACACATCCAAACCATGGCTGTTTACTAATGTTTCTCTGAAGCTTATTCTTAGCCTGTCTTCTGCAATGCATCTGCAGCTTTGGAGGAAGGACTGAGTTTTGGGATTCAGAGAGAAAAAGAACTGAATGACACTGAAGATCTGTTTTCAAGCTCTTCCAGAAGTTGAAGACTTGAGCACAAATTAGTAGGTGAAGATACTTGGTAAATGTATGTACCAGCCCTTGCTGGTCTGTGAAAAATGCAGAATGCCCAGTTTCTTTCCTCATCATTGCCATGTTCCCACCTTACCTGTCAGGGGAAAATGCAAGCCTTTCTTGCCCACATGCTGGCCTGCCCATTGCTTGAATGAGATTTGCTGATACTAGAAATGAGATCCTGTTGTCTGGGTCTGGGACATTTCTCAAGCACTTGCTTCAGGAAATAGGAATAAAAGTATCAGGCAACAACCAAGTGATATCTGTGGTCATCTTTGGCTGGTGCTGTAAAATAAAGTGAATGGTTAGAGTAGTTGGGAAAGTACTGCTACCTCCACTGTAAAACTAAGCTAGTTTGTATATTTTCCTGTTTGCCATCTGTTCTAGAAGCCCTCCTTTTCAGTATATTTCCCTTGTTTAAGAAGATGCTCTTGGCAGTTTTCTCAGCTCCCAGCTCTATGCTCTCTCTTTTGCCACCCTTCATAGTACAGCAGCTCCTAGGATTCTGAGTCCCATTGTTATGGTTTTATCATTTGGTTGGTGTCGGTATTCCACATCAAGACATCATGTAGGATAATGGCAGTTAAGGGGGCAAGTTTTTTTTCTGTGGACTGCCTTAAATGGGCATGTGGAGAGCGGCACCGGAGGGGAGGTCGGGAAGGGGACGGGGTTTCTGGCCCGGTGCCCTGCGAGGAGACAGCGTGGTCGGAGCTTCCCGCCTCCCGCAGCCCGTCGGTGAGATTTGGTTTTCTCCTTGTTGAAACTCTCTCGTTGTTGTTTAGTGTTACGGGGTTTATTAAACTGCTGTTCGTTCTCAGATCATTTTTCGTTTGTTTTTTTTTCCCGCCTAGACCCATTCGCGGTCTCCCTACCCTTCCCCTCTCCCGGAGCGCACGTGGCCGCGCCGCACCGCGCTGTTAGGGAAGGGAGGTGCTTTTGTTCTTGCTCCCCTGGGTTTGTTCCCCTGTCACGAGGGAGCTCTAGAGAGAACCCCGTGACACCCGTAAACAAGACTGCTCACTGCTAGGCAGTGTAAACAAAGCACAACAAAGGAAAATAACGGTCACTGCCCCAAGGAGTGTTCTCCACTTCCTTGTACAGTCCTGTCCCCATAGGGCAAACATTTGCTTGGAATATACTGGAATATGGATGCACAGAAGAGGTGAAGGCATTTCACCCTTACCTGTTCTCTGTCAAAGCTCCTGCCAATGATAAATCCTATAGAAGTCAATGGGAATTTTCCCCTCTGGTCTAGAGACTGGGATAAATTTCACCTAAAATAAGCCAGGATTTTCAATGACAGAATCAAAGGGATTTGGGTTTACTGCCACACACAGATGATGATCTTTCTGTCCTTGGCAGGGAATAGCTGCTGGATATACTCACCAGAGAGCAGCACCAGGGAGAAAAGATGGAGCAGAAGCTGGGGAAGATAGTGTACACTCAGCGGAATCTCTTTGGCCCGGTAGACCATGAGCAGCTGCACCAGGACTTCCAGCACATGCTGCACAGCTACATGGAGGCGGCCCAGCAGAAGTGGAACTTCAGTTTCCTTCAGGACGTGCCACTGGAGGGATTACTGCAGTGGGAAAAGCTGGAGAACCACGAGGTGCCAGCCTTCTACCACAGCTGCGTGGTGAGAGAGAACCGGAGGCCACTGCGGCACCTGAGCCAGCCTCTTTGCAGGAAGGAAAAGGCTCACCAGGTGACCCTGGCAGCACTGGTGGAGAAACCAAAGGATTCCAAGCAAACAGGAGCTGGGAAGTTCCAGACAGGAGGAAAGGAAAACAGATGTCTTTAACAGGTATGAAAGGCCTTGGTATTGTTCTGATGATCAAACCTGATCCCAAACAAGAAGTTCTGTGGCAGGCACATGCACTGGTCTTGCTTTAAAAAAGTGCAGCCCTTTAAAGCAATGTCTGAAAGAAAAAAAAGTATAAATAAATGGGCATATGATGTGTTTTTCAGAGGTCCTCAGGGTCTTTTTAGGACCTAACAGAATCAGAGCAGTAAGATAGTGACCACTCGATTGGCGTGGTTAGGAGGGTTAGACAGGCAGTGTGAGAAAAGCAGTGAAGTTATTTCTCAAGCAGGAATCAGTTCACCTTCTGACTTCAGCTTGGATATTGTTTTCAGTGAAGGCATCTGAGAAATGTAAGGGCAGATCAATCTTAAACTTGGCCAGGTGGCAGAAGAGGCTAGGTTTTCAAATGCCTCTCAGCAGAACTTAGTGCCAGATGTAATAACAAAGGAGTTTCAATGCCCGTAAAAGAGCTTTTAGTTCTTGAAAGTCCTCAGCATCCAGCATACCAAGACCTGGAAATCTGCACCCCCCCCCCACCCCTCCCTCTTTACTGTTCTCTACAGGAATTTGAAGTTGTTTGAAAAATCTAATCCCATAGGTTAGATTTTCCATGTTCTTTGGAGGATTTTGTTAATGCAAGTTTGAGGTTTTCAAGACCTAGACCAAAGATTTCCTTCTGGGAATTTGATGTGAGACACCAGCTTGAAATTGCCTTGGACATAATTGAAGCTAAGGCTCAGGAAACACTTTCTGAACAACAACGTTGATCACAATAAATCAGGGAATAGAATAATTTGCTATTTGAAGGTATGAAACTTAATTGGTAGAGAGAGATCTGGGGAGAGATTGGAGATTAATGAAGAGTGAACATGGTACACTAGTGTACAGAGCAGTGATATTTAATGAGTGCTCTTTTCTTCTCCAAAGCACTTTGCAGCCATTAACTAATTAACAGTATAATTTACAGGTAGGAGTACAGAAGAATAATTCAGAGTACAATGTTGTGATGGTTTGAGGGAACTGCTGTTCAATTGTAAATCTTTCACTGGGTGTGTGGGAGTAAATTATGCAGCTATTTTCAGGGGATATTTTTCTTCCGTTTCGTTTTCCTCAGGCAAGAAACATTTCAACAGGGGATACGGAAACCAAAATACCACACTACACAGTTTAACACTTTCCCACATATATTTTCATAAGAGAAAACACTTTAGTCAAACATCAGTACCCTTCTCCCCAAGAAATCTGTGCCTATGAAGTGGGCCAGAAAAAGTTTGCAGTTGTCTTTTTTGGTGAGACTTGGAGATCAATCCCCCTCTCATTCCTGCACACAGTGACAGACAGATCAACACACAAACTTACAGCCTTCATATTGCCACCTGAACTATGCTTTAGAAGTTTCCCTCCAGCATCAGAAAATTTCTGGGTACAACTAAAGTAATTCAGGCAAAACTCAGACAATTTAATGGAAAAGTAATACCTACTGATACACTCTGACCCATTGCTTCGGCCCATTCACTCAGCTTCAACCATCCTCAAACAAAGTTTGTTTAGCACTGAGATCTGAGGTTGGATCTGAGCGCAGCTATCTACATAACTGCATTCTCCTTCAGTC